>NC_059220.1:4626316-4888816 GCF_020615455.1 Coregonus clupeaformis
TGTTTCGTACAGTGTTCAATCTAGAGACTCTCAAAGCAGACCCAGAGTTTACATGACATTTACTGTTAGCCATGAATACAGTAATACATTGTTACGTGAATATTAATACACTATCTAGCCATCTGCTCTGGGCCTCACATTGGGTCTACAGCCATGCAGTGATCCTGGTTAACACAGGTCTCTCACATTAGACACATTAGCTGGGTGTGAAGTATTCTCCCCATTAGCACGCCTATGTTTGTTTGCTCTCTGACCCACCACTTCCCAGAACTGATAGAATGTATTCCCGGCCAGGCCAAACACTTTCCAGAACTGATAGAATGTATTCCCGGCCAGGCCAAACACTTTCCAGAACTGATAGAATGTATTCCCGGCCAGGCCAAACACTTCCCAGAACTGATAGAATGTATTCCCGGCCAGGCAAAACACTTTCCAGAACTGATAGAATGTATTCCCGGCCAGGCCAAACACTTTCCAGAACTGATAGAATGTATTCCCAGCCAGGCCAAACACTTTCCAGAACTGACAGAATGTATTCCCGGCCAGGTCAAACACTTTCCAGAACTGACAGAATGTATTCCCGGCCAGGTCAAACACTTTCCAGAACTGACAGAATGTATTCCCAGCCAGGCCAAACACTTTCCAGAGAGGTGCTAATGCTAGCTCACTAAGGCTGAGGTAGAAGCACGCCACTAAGGCTGACCAAAAGGTCTGGGTTTGTCTCCTCTGTATGTGGATACGTGATTGTATCACGGGTGTGAGATTGGAAGTGTGTGTGTGTGTGTGACTATTCCTGGCTGCGAGTTTGGGGGACTGGCTGGTCTTAGGTCCAGGCCGTGCGTCAATCTAATGAACATAATAAAAAAAAGGCCCCATCAAAATCCGTCAAAGCTAGAGATATCTGTTTTTTTGTCTCAATCCATCGCGTCCGCCCGTGTCGGGCCTTCGCATCTGCGGTGGAAAGTGGCAGAGCTACAGCGGTGTTTGTCAGACCAGGAGACATCCGGAAAGTCTGTCTTCTCACGAAAATGTCTGTAGCGTCCGAACGGTCTAGTAACTAATATGACCACTCTATGGAAAGATGAGACTGTCACAAACACGATGGGGTTCTCAGTTTTGCTCTACAACACCCGCAAAGTGTCATGGGACTCGTCTGAAGGTAACCCATACAAATGAATGGAAGTATGGAGGTAGTTTTCTGCCAACAAAAATAAGGGATTAAATGTGTCCAAAAAAACAAAAATATTTCCTGATCTTTCTTATATCTCCTAGATACAGGACAGACACTTCAAAACCTTATTCATTATGATAAATGTTTTTACTGTCTTTTTTGCCATTTATTCATGTGCTATTTAATGAGTTTCTATGGGCTATAGTAGTAAAGGCCAAATTATACCTAAAGGGGTCCTAAAATTCCAAATCAAATAGCTAAATGATCATGGTATGACCATCTTAGTGGTTAAGCCTGGGCTTTAGTCAGGCCATGATGGCCTCCAGGCTGTGGTTGCTTGGTGCTTTCCAGTTATGGAGCTGTGATGAAGTAGGTTTTACAGTGAATGAAGAGAATCTGCCAAGTCTACACAAACTAGCCCACATTCACAATCTAGCCGTCTCTCAGAATCCAGCCCTCTCTCATAATCTAGCCCTCTCTTATAATCCAGCCCTCTCTCATAATCCAGCCCTCTCTCATAATCTAGCCCTCTCTCATAATCCAGCCCTCTCTCATAATCCAGCCCTCTCTCATAATCCAGCCCTCTCTCATAATCTAGCCCTCTCTCATAATCCAGCCCTCTCTCATAATCCAGCCCTCTCTCATAATCCAGCCCTCTCTCATAATCCAGCCCTCTCTCATAATATAGCCCTCTCTCATAATCTAGCTCTCTCTCATAATCTAGCTCTCTCTCACAAAACTAGCCCTTTGTACTCCCCAGAAAACCATCCTTCTACCTCCAACAACGCACTACCTATTAATGTTGAATAACCTTTCCTGAGACTCACGGTAACTCCGAAAGCTTATGTCTTTAGCTCTGTGGGTTAACATGGTCTTGAGTTATGTGGATAATCTGGGTTTGATACCTGGTCACTTACACCTACTGTAAACAGCCCTTCTTCCTGTAAACAACCCCTCTTCTTCCTGTCAACAACCCTCCTTCTTCCTGTAAACAACCCCTCTTTTTCCTGTAAACAACCCTTCTTCCTGTAAACAACCCCTCTTCTTCTTGTAAAAAGCCCTTCTTCTTCCTGTAAACAACCCTTCTTCCTGTAAACCACCCCTCTCCTCCCTCTTCCTCCTTCCCCAAACCACCCCTCTCTCCTCCTGATCTCCTCCGGCACCTGACAGGTGTAGCCCCCTCTGCTCTGTGTACATGGACCCTGACTGGCTACAAGTAGGCCGATTAGACAAACACACACACAGTCTATGTGCATTGCCCCTGGTAGCGTTGGGACGCCTATACCCTATAGGCAGTCAGCCAGCCTCTAGTGGATCAGCCTCTGTGTACCCCCCCTCACACCAACAGGAATCACAGATTTCCTCTGGCTCCCGTCGGAGAGGGGCGAACAGCACACCCCTCAGTCCGCCAGTGGCCCCATGCTCAGGCCTGTGCCCGTCGACCGTCCCGGGACAAACAGGGCAGTGAGTGTGTCCAGAGTTACGCAACAAGGCCTGCGTGGACAGAGGGCCGAGGGAGGGAGGGAGGGAGGAAAATCCCCTGCATCAACGGTTCCCTCTGTGTCCTGACTGTAACGCGGTCTGATCTGGAGGGGAATGGCGGGAGGAGTTTATTTGCTTATATGCCATTTGATTTGCCAAATCTAAAGGAAAGCTGTTGCTTATTGGAGTTTGGTTTAGCTAAATCGTATAAACTTTCGGGGAGAATAGCAGCCATTGATTTTGTGGTTATAGTTTGGAGGAAGGTCAGTGTAACCGGGTTGACTGCTTATAGGTCCTATACTGACAAGAAACAAACAATGTTATAGCAGCAGTTTGCTGAAACACAGGTGAATACGGCTCTGTGATCATAGTGGACTTGCAAAAGTATTCATCCCCCTTGCCGTTTTTCCTATTTTGTTGCATTACAACCTGTAATTTAAATGGATTTTTATTTGGATTTCATGTAATGGACATACACAAAATAGTCCAAATTGGTGAAGAGAACTGAAAAAATTATAACTTGTTTCAAAAAATTCGAAAAAATAAATAACGGAAAAGTGGTACATGCATATTTATTCACCCCCTCCACCTGTGTGCACTCTAAGTACCACATGATCTCAGTATATGTATACTTGTTCTGAAAGGCCCCAGAGTCTGCAACACCACTAAGCAAGGGGCACCACCAAGCAAGCAGCACCATGAAGACCAAGGAGCTCTCCAAACAGGTCAGGGAGAAAGTTGTGGAGAACTGCAGATCAGGGTTGGGTTATAAAAAAATATCAGAAACTTTGAACATCCCACGGAGCACCGTTAAATCCATTATTAAAAAATGGAAAGAATATGGCACCACAACAAACCTGCCAAGAGAGGGCCGCCCACCAAAACTCACGGACCAGGCAAGGAGGGCATTAATCAGAGAGGCAACAAAGAGACCAAAGATAACCCTGAAGGAGCTGCAAAGCTCCACAGCAGAGATTGGAGTATCTGTCCATAGGACCACTTTAAGCTGTACACTCCACAGAGCTGGGCTTTATGGAAAAGTGGCCAGAAAAAAGCCATTGCTTGAAGAAAAAAATAAGCAAACACGTTTGGTGTTCGCCAAGAGGCATGTGGGAGACTCCCCAAACATATGGAAGAAGGTACTCTGGTCAGATGAAATTGAGCTTTTTGGCCATCAAGGAAAACTATACGTCTGGCGCAAACCCAACACCTCTCATCACCCTGAGAACACCATCCCCACAGTGAAGCATGGTGGGGATGTTTTTCATCGGCAGGGACTGGGAAACTAGTCAGAATTGAAGGAATGATGGATGGTGCTAAATACAGGGAAATACTTGAGGGAAAGTCTTCCAGAGATTTGAGACTGGGACGGAGGTTCACCTTCCAGCAGGACAATGACCCTAAGCATACCGCTAAAGCAACACTCGAGTGGTTTATGGGGAAACATTTAAATGTCTTGGAATGGCCTAGTCAAAGCCCAGACCTCAATCTAATTGAGAATCTGTGGTATGACTTAAAGATTGCTGTACACCAGCAGAACCCATCCAACTTGAAGGAGCTGGAGCAATTTTTCCTTGAAGAATGGGCAAGAATCCCAGTAGCTAGATGTGCCAAGCTTATAGAGACATACCCCAAGAGACTTGCAGCTGTAAATGCTTCAAAAGGTGGCTCTACAAAGTATTGTCTTTGGGGGGGTGAATAGTTATGCACTCTCAAGTTTTCTGTTTTTTTGTCTTATTTCTCGTTTGTTTCACAAAAAAATATATTTTGCATCTTCAAAGTGGTAGGCATGTTGTGTAAATGAAATGATAGACATTTTAATTCCAGGTTGTAAGGCAACAAAATAGAAAAAATGCCAAGGGGGGTGAATACTTTCGCAAGCCACTGTACAGTGGGGAAAAAAAGTATTTAGTCAGCCACCAATTGTGCAAGTTTTCCCACTTAAAGAGATGAGAGAGGCCTGTAATTTTCATCATAGGTACACGTCAACTATGACAGACAAAATGAGGGAAAAAAATCCAGAAAATCACCGTAGGATTATTTATGAATTTATTTGCAAATGTGTGTGTGTGTGTGTGTGTGTGTGTGTGTGTGTGTGTGTGTGTGTGTGTGTGTGTGTGTGTGTGTGTGTGTGTGTGTGTGTGTGTGTGTGTGTGTGTGTGTGTGTGTGTGTGTGTGTGTGTGTGTGTCTGCCTGTCTGCCTGCCTGCCTGCCTGCCTGCCTGCCTGCCTGCCTGCCTGCCTGCCTGCCTGTTAGTTACAGAGACATGGTTGTTCAATTCATCAATTTTCAGTCCTATGGAGTTCACCAAGTGAGATCCTAAGCGAATATGTTATCATAATTTGTTTAAATGATTTAACACAATACCATGCATATTTCATAAAGTCTCATTTTGAGGGCCTAGTTTTACCCAACAGGGGCCTGAAGCTCATACACATCACCGCGAACCAAAACCACACTCATCATTATCGTATTTCCCAGCATGCTCAATGTTTTTTTTATTTGTTTTATTTTTGTATATCTATGTTTGTACATTAATTGATGACTTAATCTTATGCTACTGAAACATAAATGACATACATTTTCTAAAATAATCCAATATTGTACTTGGACGTATTGAACCCATTACTGAAATGGTTGTTCCAGTTTAGATGCTTTAGGTAGTCTCATATGTTAGTCTTCCCAATCCTGGCAGTCATTCAGAATGCAGGTTGCCGGGTGATAAGAAATGCCAAATGTTGGACATCCCCATTGGCTGGATTCCAATAGGAATTAAGCATCACTTTTGCAACCCTACCTGCAAGTCACATTATGCTGGTTTGCAAAGTGATGTGTAATTTCTGTTTGGAATCCACCCAGTTAGGATAGCCAACACCTGGAACTTTTATTCACCTGCAACTTGCACTCAGAATGACTGCCAGGGTTAGGAACATTATGAGAAGACTACGCAAGCCATTCAAACTGGAACCACCATTTCAGTAACAGGTGCAAAAAAAATCTCTAACTTGATTGGATTAGTTTAGAGAAATGTATGTTATTTATCTTTGTGTAGCATAAGATTAACCAATCAATCAACATTAATCAAGCAAAAACAATCACATGTTAATGTATTATTATTTTTTGATCTACCTGCAGTACAGCATGCTGGGAAATGTGATAATGATGGGTGTGGTTTTGGTTCAAAATGATGTGTATGAGTTTCAGGCCCCTTTATTACAGTAAAAGTAGGCCCTCAAAATAAGGCCTTATCAAATGTGTATGGTATTGTGTTAAAAATACAATACAATTATGATAGCATATTCACTTAGGATCTCACTTTGTGAGTTCCATAGGACTGAAAATGGATGAATTGAACAACCATGTCTCTGTCACTAACAAATACAGTCTGATCTCCATCACCTAGGACTTGACATAGGTTAATACAATTTCACGTTTTTGTCAATTTTTGCTCAATCTTGCATGCTTTCTCAAACAGCTGTAACTGTACATGCACTCGTAAATCAGGTCCTTTCTTGAGTTGGGCTCTGGGATGTAACAACCGTTGAGCATCTGAGCTTATGTTGATTGTGGAGGAAAAGGGTTGAGTGTGTTAGAGAATGTGTGTGTGTGTGTGTGTGTGTGTGTGTCCCACATTTGTTGTAAGGGGGTAAGGATGTTAGGGAGAATATAGGATGAGCCACAATAATGTAATGTAATACAATGGCAATCCGGGTTATAGTTAACAATCCTTCACATGAACTGCCGACATTATTACGCATATTAATTGATAATGATGGAAATTAAGATATGCAAGATATTTGAATAGATATATATTTTTAATAGCTATATATATATATTGAGATGAGATCATTGGAAATGCTTTTGGTGGTTGACCTGCTTCTGTTTTGTGGGTGGCACTGCGTGCTGTTTTCGAAGGATAGGTCCTGGCCTCTCGGGGGGCCTAGGGATCCGGGGGGACGGGGGTGGTAAGCCGATCACTGGGATGACAATCCAACTTGGGATGGGGAGAGTCTTTAGCGGAGGGAATAGTGGAGAACAATTGGAGGGTTACTTAGTAGCAATGCAAATATCATGGTACAGCTATATGGACACTCAATCACTATGGTATTTTTTTATTGGTAAATTTACAAACATATATTATGATAAATAGATTTGAAACTTGTATCTCATTATGGTAAGTGGTGAAATAAGTATAGCCAGTTATAATTGTAATGGCTTAGCAGATAATAACAAAAGAAGAACAAAATGTACATGGCTCAAAGAGAAGGACTATAATATATATTGTTTACAGGAAACTCATTCAACAATTCTAGATGAAGTTGTTTGGAAAAAGGAGGGGGGGCGAAATATACTTCTCCCATGGGCTAAGAAACTCAAAAGGGGTGATGATATTAATTAACAGTAATTTTGATCCGAATGTGCAAATTGTCCAAACAGATCCACAAGGAAGATGGATGATTTTAAATATGTTATTGGAACATAAACCGATATGGCTCATTAACCTTTACGGACCAAATAATGATGATCCACACTTCTTTGACAATATATATAATAAATTATCAACCCTGCAAGCAATACAATACTCTATTATCATGGTGGGAGATTATAATACTGTTTTAATGTAAAAAATGTAAATGTTTTAAATAGCTCAATGTTTTAAATAGCTCAATGGACCGTAAAGGAAATCACACTACAATCTATCACCCTCATGCTCTTAAGGAAATCATGAATGTCATGGATACATTAGAACTAGTAGATATATGGAGGCTTAAATATCCTGACCTAGTGAGACATACATGGCAGAGACTCAATCAAGCTAGCCGTCTTGACTTCTTTCTTATGTCATTCTCGTTGGCACCAAAAGTTTAAAAAGTGTTGATAGGGGACAGAATGCGGTCGGACCATCATATAATTGGCATGCACATTACCCTTACTGAATTTCCACGTGGGCGAGGATATTGGACATTTAATCAAAGCCTATTGGATGATAACATGTTTTTAACTAGGACAGAGGAATTTATAACAGATTTTTTCAGACATAACATAGGTACAGCAAATGCCCTTATTGTATGGGACACTTTTAAATGTGCCTTTAGAGGCCATGCAATTCAGTACTCATCTCGAAAACAAAAACAATTTAGGTCAAAAGAGTCCATACTAACAAAGGAAATAGTCTAACAGAACAGATAGATAGCAATAAAAACTGTAACATTGAGGCTCAGAATGAATTAGAGGAAAAACAAAAAGAATTGGAGAAAATTATTCAAGAAAGATCAAGTGTAATATATTATAAAAATAAAGCAAACTGGATGGAATATGGGGAAAAATGCACCACATTTTAATCTTCAACATAGAAATGCTACCAAAAAGAATTTACTGAAACTGGTTACAAATGACGGAGTCACCCATGATTCACCAAATTATATTTTGAAGGAGGAAGCAAAGTACTTTAAGCATTGTTTTCTTTTCAGTCGCCTCCATCTCCTCTAACTGAAGCTAATTGTAGGGATTTTTTTTCTATTGATAATGTAAAATTAACAGCCATAAAGAAAGAGGAGGAACTTCTGGATGCAATTAAGGACTTTAAGTCTTGGAAAACTCCAGGGTTGGATGGCGTACCAGTCGAGGTATACCAAACCTTTTTTGATATACTCAGAGGGCCGATATTTGCATGTTTTAACCACTCCTATGTAAATGGTAGATTATCAGACATGCAAGGAGGTCTGATTTCATTATTACTGAAACAGGATACAAGTGGGAAATATAAAGATCCAGTCCATTAAAAAAATTGGAGGCCCATTACACTTCAGTGTTGTGATGCAAAAATTCTACCAAAATGTATAGCGCATAGAATTAAAAAGGTATTGTCGGACATTATTCATTCTAATCAGATAGGTATTTTACATGGACGATACATTGGAGATAATATAAGGCAAGTACTGGAAACAATAGAACACTATGAAAAATCTGGTAAACCAGGCCTGCTATTCATAGCAGACTTTGAAAAGGCATTTGATAATGTACGACTGGAGTTTATATATAAATGCCTGGAACATTTCAATTTTGGAGAATCTCTTATAAAATGGGTTAAAATCATGTATAGTAACCCTAGGTGTAAAATAATAAATAATGGCTATTTCTCAGAAAGTTTTAAACTGTCAAGAGGAGTAAAACAAGGTTGTCCACTATCGGCATATCTATTTATTATGGCAATCGAAATGTTAGCTATTAAAATCATATCAAACAATAATATCAAGGGATTAGAAATCCAGGGCTTAAAAACAAAGGTGTAATTGTCCTCTGATGATTCATGTTTTCTTTTAAATCCACAACTTGAATCCCTCCACAGCCTCATAGAGGATCTAGATACATTTTCTAACCTCTCTGGATTACAACCGAATTATGATAAATGTACTATATTACGTATTGGATCACTAAAAAATAAAGATTTTACATTACCATGTAGTTTACCAATAAAATGGTCTGATGGTGATGTGGATATACTAGGAATACATATCCCAAATGAAATAAATGATCTCATTCCAATACATTTTAATAGAAAGATCTTGCTATCATGGAAAGGTAAATACCTGTCTATTTGTGGAAAAATCACCCTGATTAACTCTTTAGTATTATCCCAGTTTACCTATTTGCTTTTGGTCTTGCCTACGCCTAGCACACAGTTTTTTAAATTAAATTAGAAAAAAATATTCAATTTTATTTGGAACGGCAAGCCAGACCAAATTATATAATGAATTATATAAGAAATGTTAAATATTAAAGCATTAGACCCAGCACTAAAAGCTTCAGTCATACAAAAGTTATACTTAAATCCGAACTGGTTCTCTAGCAAATTAGTAAGATTGTCTCACCCAATGTTCAATAATGGCCTTTTCCCCTTTATTCAGATTACAACCTCTCACTTCCAGTTATTTGAAAAGGAAATAATCTCCCAAATATCACTATTTCTAAAACAAGCCATAGAAAGTTGGTTGCAATTTAAATGTAATCCTCCAGAAACGTCAGAACAAATAATGCAACAAATAGTGTGGTTAAACTCAACTATACTAACTGATAAAAAAAACATTATTATTTTGCCCAAAATAAACAATAGGTGTAATCTTCGTAAATTATATCAAAGGCAGGACTGGTGGAGTTATGTCGCACATGCAGCTAACAAAAACATATGGAAATGTCTGCTCTACCCAAAATTACAACCGAATAATTGCAGCATTACCGCAAAAATGGAAGAAGAAAGTGGAAGGGGGAAAAAGTAAGGAACTTGTCTGTCGGCCCTGCATTAAAGAACATAATTGGTTAAAGAAAATTGTGATAAATAAAAAAGTATACCTGTTTAATTTAAGGACCAAAGGATTGACAGCCGTCCCATATAGATTGCAAAATAGTTAGGAAGAGATTTTTGACGTACCGATTCCATGGCATAGTGTTTATGAACTGATACGCAAAACAACGCCGGATTCAAAACTTAGAATTTTTCAATTTAAATTGTTATACAAAATTCTTGCTACCAATAGAATGTTATTAATATGGGGGATACAATCTTCCCAGCTCTGCAGATTTTGCTGCGAAGAGACAGAATCATTAGATCATTTGTTTTGGTACTGTCCATTTGTAGCTTGTTTTTGGTCACAGGTCCAGGAATGGCTGAAGGATTGCAATATTTACCTGGAGCTAACCCTGCAGATAGCATTACTGGGTGATCTGAAAACTCATAGTCAATCAATCAATAATATAATAATACATTTAGCAAAAAAAAATATTTTCAATTTACAATCTGTAGAAACAATGAGAATAGAAGGGTTCAGAACTTTTGTGAAACATCACAGTACAGTTGAAAAATATATGGCAAATAGAAATCCAATATGGATGGTGTCTAGAGATAGATGGGAGGTGTTGAAGGATGGGACTAATAATAATAATAATATAATATGCCATTTAGCAGACGCTTTTATCCAAAGCGACTTACAGTCATGCGTGCATACATTTTTGTGTATGGGTGGTCCCGGGGATCGAACCCACTACCTTGGCGTTACAAGCGCCGTGCTCTACCAGCTGAGCTACAGAGGACCACTCTAAAAACAACTAACAACAACTAATAACAATAAGATAACTAATGTAAAGCATACTGTGTCCATAATAAGTATATAGGTTATAGGTTGAGAGCTTTTGTGAAAGAGCACAGTAAGAAAGATATGGCATATAGAAGCAAACCGGATGGACATCATGAAAATGATTGGAGAGGTTGAGGGTAGAGGAAGTTCAGGAGTAAAAACAAACAAAATATAATTATTGTCAAATTGACTGTGTCCATAAAATGTATATAGTATGTATAAGCTGGAAGTAGAGGCCTAAGCATTGTTGTTCACTAGTTTACTCCAATTAGGGAATGGGGGGTGGGGTTGGAAAGTAATAAAGGGAAATATATATATTTTTTAATTACATAGAAAAAAAAATACAGTTATGGGTGGTAACTCTACAAATCACTCGAAAGGAAAGGCACTCTGGGAAATATTCAAATAAGGTGTTACACTAAGTAGTGTGTTAATGTAACACTGGTTCCAGTGTGTATATGGTCCCACTCTTTCAGTGCTGATTTAACACTGGATAATTTGCTGTGTGTGTGTGTGTGTGTGTGTGTGTGTGTGTGTGTGTGTGTGTGTGCGCTTGCGTGTAACCCCAGCTCAGCCCCAGCCCTATGTCACCCCAGCTGTGGGTCATTTAGTCGGGATCGGTGGGGAATTGTGTTTATGTACTAATCTTTGGTCCCCATATCCACAGGCATGAAAAACACCTTAGAGTGAGAGAGAGAGGAGAGGAGAGGAGAGGAGAAGAGAAGAGAAGAGAAGAGAAGAGAAGAGAAGAGAAGAGAAGAGAAGAGAAGAGAAGAGAAGAGAAGAGAAGAGAAGAGAAGAGAAGAGAAGAGAAGAGAAGAGAAGAGAAGAGAAGAGAAGAGAAGAGAAGAGAAGAGAAGAGAAGAGAGAGAGAGAGAGAGAGAGAGAGAGAGAGAGAGAGAGAGAGAGAGAGAGAACGGACAGTGATGTCATCCCACAAGTATTCCCCTTCATTTCTGGGCAACAGGGTCAGCCATGATGTTTTCATTTCTGACAGAATTTTTGGGGGGCGGTTTGCATCAGCGCTCCTCTCCTACGGTGAGGAGAGACAGTAAGCAGAGAGACCTGTGAGCCGATGACCCCTGACCTCCAGATAAGAGACTTCAGGTGTCTCACTAAGGTATCCATGCTGCACATGTAGCTCCTTAGACCACGTGTCAATCTCATTCCACGGAGGGCCGAGTGTCTGCAGGTTTTTGTTTTTTCCTTTCAATTAAGACCTAGACAACCAGGTGAGGGGAGTTCCTTACTAATTAGTGACCTTAATTAATCAATCAAGCAAGGGAGGAGCGAGAACCCACAGCCACTCGGCCCTACGTGGAATGAGTTACAGGAGCTACATGTGCAGCATGGATACCTTAGTGAGTCACAATCAAATTGTCATAGCGGCTCATACATCATTTGACAGTGTATTCAACAAAATAAATGTATCCATGGCATATTGTGGGTATAAAAGAGGCTCAGCTGAAATATGAATGGTTATGCACCAAATCGTCAACATTAAGATGCCTCCTTTGAGATGAAGTCTCCTGATGGAGGTGTAAAGGAACACTTCGTTTCTTGGAGTGGACACTGCTCAGAACTGACCCCAACTCTGTATAACACACACACACAGGCACTGGATTAAAGCACTGGAGAGAAGGTCAACAATGAATGTGACCCAGCTGAGGGCTTCAAGTGCTACATGTTCCCTTTGAGGACCTGTGTGTGTGTGTGTGTGTGTGTGTGTGTGTGTGTGTGTGTGTGTTGGATCGTGTGTGTTTGTCATTTAGCTCTACTTGCATGATATCAATCACTCAACAAATCCCCCAGTAAGACATGGCTGGAATGTTCTCACCACCCAAACTTCTCTCTGTCTCAACCTCATGTTTACTCCAAGCATTGTGTCTGTTGAGTGTGAATGAAGGTCATGAAATCTCCCTACAGTCTTCTCTAAGTGGCAAGCGGCCTCTACACTGGTCTGCTGGGAGATTTCACTGCTCGTAAAACCTGCATTCTCAAGGGCTTATCACTGACCCCTCATGTTCCTCTCTCTCGCAGAGTTGACCTGGAGTTCACATACCATACGACGTCAACCCCTATTCCTTCACAATGGGGCTCAGATAGCTCACCTGGCCCTGCTGACAATAGCCCAGGTCTGACTCTGGTCAGCCCACACTGACCCCAGTCAGCCCCTCACATATCCCATTGTTCAGGAGCAGGAGCGAGGCCTAGACCTGCCTTTACAAACGTTTACCAACCGGCCCCTCTCTAAACTAACCAAACAAAGGATGCCTTTATTACTGCTGCTGTGCTTGAATGTAACCGCACACACACAGCGGTGGAAAAAGTACTAAATTGTCATACTGGAGTAAAAGTAAAGATATCTTAATAGAAAATGACTAATGTAAAAGTGAAAGTCACAGAGTAAAATACTACTTGAGTAAAAGTCTGAAAGTATCTGGTTTTAAATGTACTTGTAACGGAGACACAGGGAGTCAGGAAGCAGGTGCAGTCAGTGAGTTTAATAGCAACGAACATGGAGTGAATACAAAAACAGGAGTAGAGTCTAAACATGAAAACCGGAAACAATACTACCTAATGGGTGTTACAACGTCCTAGATATAGGGGAAGTAATCAGGGAGTGATGGAGTCCAGGTGTGCTTCATGATGGTTTGCCAGGTGTGCGTAATGATGGGTTGCCAGGTGTGCATAATGATGGGTTGCCAGGACCGGTGGTTAGTAGACCGGCGACGTCGAGCGTCGGAGCGGGGGAGCGGGATTTGATGAGATAGTACCCCCCCCCCCGACGCGTTGCTCCAGCCGCAGGACGAAGCCGGCCGGGGGGATGGCCCTGAGGGCGAGGAGCGGGCCACTCCCGTCGGCGAAGGTGGAAATCTCGGATGATGTTGGGATCTAGAATGTCGTCCACCAGAAGCCAACACCGCTACTCTGGGCCATACCCCTCCCAGTCCGCCAGGTACTGGTGCCGACCCCACGACGTCGGGAGTCCAGGATGGACCTCAATGTCCAGGGGAGGTGGAGGGGTGTCGTGTGGGACGGCATCAGCCAGGGGACCCGAAACCACCACCAAAGCACGGGGACAACGATTCGGGAGGGCAGTATGATGGGGGCACTCAGGACCGGAACCTTTCCCGAATCGTGGAGACGGGACGGGGCATCGGCTTTGATGTTCTTTAAACCTGGGCGGTATGACAGGGTGATGTTGAATCTGGTAAAGAAAAGGGCCCACCTTGCTTGGCACGGGTTTAGCCGCCTCGCTGTCCATATGTACTCCGGGTTCCGATGGTTGGTGAGGATGAGAAATGGGTCCTGGGCGCCCTCCAGCCAGTGTCTCCACTCCTCTAATGCCAACTTCACTGCCAGGAGCTCCCGAACACCAACGTCATAGTTCCTTTCTGCAGGAGACAGTTTTTTAGAGTAGTATGCCCATGGATACAATGTTTGTGGATTACCTTGATGTGTGACAGGACGGCCCCCACACTCGATATACACGACCACCTGATGCCCAAGCATGTCCCGAAACACCTCGTTAGCGAATGCCTGGAACACTGACGGAGCATTGGCTAATCCATAAGGCATCACCATGTACTAGTAGTGCCCAGACATCATGCTGAAGGCAGTCTTCCATTCATCCCCCTCCCGGATGTGGATCAAATTGTAGGCACTCCGCAGGTCCAGCTTGGTAAAGAAAACAGGCCCAGCGGAGCTGTTCAATGGCAGCCGGCACCAACGGGAGGGGATAGCGGACCTCCTTCCCTCAGCCAGGGCATTGAAAATGGGTTGTGGATGGGTATTCCAGCATGACAATGACCCAAAACACATGGCCAAGGCAACAAAGGAGTGGCTCAAGAAGAAGCACATTAAGGTCCTGGAGTGGCCTAGCCAGTCTCCAGACCTTAATCCCAGAGAAAATCTGTGGAGGGAGCTGAAGGTTCGAGTTGCCAAACGTCAGCCTCGAAACCTTAATGACTTGGTGATGATCTGCAAAGAGGAGTGGAACAAAATCCCTCCTGAGATGTGTGCAAACCTGGTGGCCAACTACAAGAAACGTCTGACCTCTGTGATTGCCAACAAGGGTTTTGCCACCAAGTACTAAGTCATGTTTTGCAGAGGGGTCAAATACTTATTTCCCTCATTAAAATGCAAATCAATTTATAACATTTTTGACATGCAATTGTTTTGTTTTGTTATTCTGTCTTCACTGTTCAAATAAACCTACCATTTAAATGATAGACTGATCATGTCTTTGTCAGTGGGCAAACTTACAAAATCAGCAAGGGATCAAATACTTTTTTCCCTCACTGTATCTATCCTCCCTTATTGTGACATCCGCCCCTAAAACCCTCCCCTGCATCCCTACCATAGTGCCCTCCACCTTCACCTCCCTATTCCCAGACAGAATCCCTACCCCCGATGAGTGCACCCCCACCCCTATACCCTAAACCCACTCTCCCTTGTCCCACTCCCTCTTAAATCTTAAAACATCCCCACTATCCCTTAGGTGAACCTCCTGTATAAAACAAACATCAAAACCCACCCCCTCTAAATACCCCAAAAACCCGCCCTTCTCTTAACATCCTCCCTTATCCCCCTCACATTTAAAGTAACAAAAATAATCCCTGCCATAATACATTTCCCAAATTAAAACCTGATGCTCCCCTGCTCCATCTCCTCCTGTAGAGACTCCGACTCCCCCCCAGATGCCCCCCACTTCCCTCCATCTCTCCAACCCAGGATGCAGGAATGGTGTTTGGCTCCTGGGTTCCCTGCATCCTGTGCTCACCACCATCCGGTTCCAAAACCCCAACCCCGAAACAGGTTGGGAACAGTGCAGGGGATCCTGAGTCCTCCCTCCCCTGTGCGTTGGGGGGTAGGGGGGGGCAGTGAGGACACAGGAGATTCTTCCCCCACAGCGCCCTTCTCCCCATGACACGCTTGGCACCCCCCCCCTCTCCCCCCACCACCCATTTCCCTCTTCCTGTCCGAGGATCTACCCCTCCTCTTCCCTCTCTTCTTTGGAGACGCCGGCAGTGGGGAGACCCAGCCCCCCTTGATTTCCAGCTCCTCCATCATCTCCCTCACCTCATCCCCCTGGGCACTCGACATCCCGCTTTCCCCCCACTCCGGCCCCCCCTCTCCCCCTTTCTGCTCTCCTCCCAGGGCTGTGGCTGGCTCCTCCCCGACCTCCTCTCCCTCCGCTGCCTCCGTCTCCGGCACCTCCTCTCCCACACTCCCCTTCATCTCCGTCTCCGACACCACCTCTCCTTCCGGACCTGCTACGGCAGTCCCCTGCCCGTCCCCCTCTCCTCCTGCGGCTGTCCTCGGCTCCTCCTCCGTTGTCGATGGTATTGCCTGTGCTTGTGTCTAGAAACTCTCCTCCTCTTCCTCCTCCATCCCCTTCTCCAGCCCCTGCTCCCCTACCAGCTGCAGCTGCATACGACTTGTGACGAGCCGCACATTCCCTCCACAGGTGTGCTGACGATCCACACCAGTGGCACTTCTTTGACTCGTCACAGTCCCTCGCCATAGGCCATGCATCGTCTGCAGAAAGGGGGCTGACGGGCATAATACAACGTCCCCCTGTCAGCCCCCCAGGGAGAACAGAGCTGGAGGATGAAGGTAACCTCCCAGGCCCTTTGGGTCTTCCCTCAACAGAGCCTGGAAGCTTCTCCTCCCCGTTCCAGAACCCTAGCGAGTCTTTGAGGAGCCTTGCCGAGGAGACATTGTCCATATACCTCACCATGAAAGCCCTCACCTCCTCGTCCTTAACATGCGGGCTGTACATGTTCACAGTCACTACCCTGAAATTGTTCCTCGCCAAACTCGTCACCTCCATAGTGACACATTGGTCTTGCCTTCTCCACCTCCCTCGCCCTTCTCATGACCTCTCTCATGTTTCCCCTCCGTGTGAAAAAACACATCATAAGCCCCTTCCAAGGGGTTCGCCTGGAGGCACATCACGTCCTTTACCGCCAGCTTTAACACTCCCATCAACAAAGTCCTCCCAAATGTTTCCCTTCCAAAAGGTCCTTCTCCTTCCACGCAAACCTAACTGCGTTCGTGATCCCAATCCTGGGAATCGCCCTAAAATGCACATTTTTCGCCATCTCCGCAAGGAGAATAGTGCCAGCACCACTGCTCCAACTCTTCTCTATATTAGTTACAAACAATTTTTTACTATTTTAATTTATTTAAACCACCGCTAGCTTCCTTCATAGACAGTCGTAGTACTGCTGAGCATAGAGAAACTAGCAGAGAAAATTGAGCAAAGGAACACAGGGAAGTGAGGGCATAAATACACAGGTGAACAGGTAGACACAGGTGACACCAATAGGATACTGATTAGACCAGACTGTGAGGAGGAGCCTAAGGTTGTCGGAGGATGACACCTAGTGGGTCACTACGGCACTGCGACCCCCTCTCTCTCTTCTCTCTCTCTCTCTCTCTCTCTCTCTCTCTCTCTCTCTCTCTCTCTCTCTCTCTCTCTCTCTCTCTCTCTCTCTCTCTCTCTCTCTCTCTCTCTCTCTCTCTCTCTCTCTCTCTCTCTCTCTCTCTGTGTGTGTGCACAT
This sequence comes from Coregonus clupeaformis, assembly GCF_020615455.1. Taxonomy (NCBI): domain Eukaryota; kingdom Metazoa; phylum Chordata; class Actinopteri; order Salmoniformes; family Salmonidae; genus Coregonus; species Coregonus clupeaformis. The sequence goes on from NC_059220.1 coordinate 4,643,674, forward strand.
GTAAAATGGTCACTGCATTCTCTCTTGACTTTTTCTTATATATTTTTGAAGGGATCAAAGCTTGTAAGTGAGAATTTGGTATTCCTGTGCATATCCAAATAAATGTATGTCCCATTTCCAACCCTTTCACCCACATGGCTCAGTTGTTGATTGGACTTGACTTCTCATCAATAAAGTGGCAGAAAAAAACATTGACCCTTTCTGCCACTACCGGACACGACTATGACCGTGAGAGCTAATGCAGTGCCATATCTGAAGTACATTGCATGAAACATTTATAACATCCTTATGATGCCTTGTTAAACATCAACATATTTATGATGCCTTATTAAACATTAATAACATATTTATGATGCCTTATTAAACGTTAATAACATAATTATTAAGCGTTAATTACACATGCTTCATGCTTCAGAGGGCCTGGTCCTGCAGATCAAATTGATCAGTGTTGATTATTCAGTGTAACATTTCTAGTGTTGATTCAAGAGTTAAATTAACTCTGTAAGAGTGACATTAGTGGTGTAAAAGAACCAGAGTTATTGTTTTACACTGTGGAGAGCCACCAGTGTTGACGTTAATAACCAGAGTTATTGTTTTACACTGTGGAGAGCCACCAGTGTTGACGTTAATAACCAGAGTTATTGTTTTACACTGTGGAGAGCCACCAGTGTTGACGTTAATAACCAGAGTTATTGTTTTACACTGTGGAGAGCCACCAGTGTTGACGTTAATAACCAGAGTTATTGTTTTGACTGTGGAGAACCACCAGTGTTGACATTAATAACCAGAGTTATTGTTTTACACTGTGGAGAGCCACCAGTGTTGACGTTAATAACCAGAGTTATTGTTTTACACTGTGGAGAGCCACCAGTGTTGACGTTAATAACCAGAGTTATTGTTTTACACTGTGGAGAGCCACCATTGTTGACGTTAATAACCAGAGTTATTGTTTTACACTGTGGAGAGCCACCAGTGTTGACGTTAATAACCAGAGTTATTGTTTTGACTGTGGAGAGCCACCAGTGTTGACGTTAATAACCAGAGTTATTGTTTTGACTGTGGAGAACCACCAGTGTTGACGTTAATAACCAGAGTTATTGTTTTACACTGTGGAGAACCCCCAGTGTTGACGTTAATAACCAGAGTTATTGTTTTACACTGTGGAGAGCCACCAGTGTTGACGTTAATAACCAGAGTTATTGTTTTACACTGTGGAGAGCCACCAGTGTTGACGTTAATAACCAGAGTTATTGTTTTACACTGTGGAGAGCCACCAGTGTTGACGTTAATAACCAGAGTTATTGTTTTACACTGTGGAGAGCCACCAGTGTTGACGTTAATAACCCGAGTTATTGTTTTACGCTGTGGAGAGCCACCAGTGTTGACGTTAATAACCAGAGTTATTGTTTTACACTGTGGAGAGCCACCAGTGTTGACGTTAATAACCAGAGTTATTGTTTTACACTGTGGAGAGTAAACCAGTCCAATGAAAACCACACCCATCATTATTATATTTCCCAGCATACTCGACAGCAGGTAGATCTTTTAGGATTGTTTTAATCTTATGCTACACAAAAATAAATAATATACATTTTTCTAAACTAATCCAATCAGTTAGTTAGATCTTATTTTCTTTATTCGGTTTAAATGTTTAAATGGTTTAAATGGTTGAGGTATTTCCTAACCCTGACAGTCATTCTGAATGCAGGTTGCAGTTTTACACTGTAGGTGTTGCGTATTACTAGAGCTATGCAAACACCACAATCAAGTTCCTTTGAACACTTTAAGAGGAAAATGGGGAACACTGCAACAGAGTTACATATTTAACACTTTCAAAAGTGTTATTTTAACACCAGTACAGTCAGACTCATATGTAAACAATATATAGTGTACATTTTATACTTTCAGAGTTAAATGTACACCATTGATTTTGCTGTGTGCTGTTCCCTGACTCTACCAGCCACTCTTCTAATAATTAAGGAGAGGTGAGGAGGATGTCACTAATAAATAGTTTTTTTACTTAGTAAAAAAGCAGTAATTGTAGGCAGAAATGACTGAACTGAGGTCAACCTACTCTTTAATTTCAATAAAAAAATAAACCTTGAATTCGAGTTTATTATACACAGAACAGACGAGTGAAACGTTGATGACAATGCTTGAAATGCTTGAAATAACTCTATAAAATGTTTGATGCAGAATTTACACAACTCAGTAGAAAATTGGTCTGTTGTCGTAATAAGGTGTAAATAAATATTGCCCTCTGGTGGTATGATTTAGAACTGGTCATTTATACAATATTACACTCCTGGACTGTAGGTGGCAGTATACACTTGTAGTTGGTCACCAAACGCCACTAATTAAGACAGAAGAAGACATATGAGGAAGTTTTGCCTTTTTTTTTCCTTTGTTTTGGATCTTCAAGTGCATATTTGTCATACTTCGGAAACCTTTAGCTAGCGTACAAATAACGAGCTTATAGTCTACAACGCAACTTCATGCAATTTTATGATTTTGTTTTGATTGAACACGTGAGTTAGTTTAGTATACATCATTTCTGTCGACTACTAACGTAACGGTAGCTAGCTAGTTAGCAAATACAGTCAGGAGCATTTCTTGATGTCAATCTCCGAAGGCTTGCTCAAATCATGACGGTGAGTGCCAGCTATCCATAACCCACTGCACTGCTGGAAAGTAAACCATTTATTAATCAATGTACATGTTGTATGGGTTGTGTCAGTTAACTCTTAATCATGACTCCAATTCCATTGCATTACGTTGAGCCATTGGACGTCCCCTAGGTGTTTTTAGTAACGCAGGTGTATTAACTAGTACACTAGCGTTGCTTTCAATTGTATTGGTTTGCACAAAAACCGTCTGTGGGAAGCCAGAAGTTAAATACAATTACATTTCAAGTTACTGTGCTGGTGGGCAGGACGGTTGGTCATTGAGACAAAATATCTAAAGGATCATATTATTAAACAGACTTTCCAAACATGAGTCTGATGTAGAACCACTTTCTCTCTTCTTACCTTGTGTCAAAATAAAAGTCCCCACAAGTTATTCATTTTTTGTCCAAATATGGCGCATATGCAGGACTTTTATTTTGACATGACGTAAGAAGAGAGGAAGTGGGTCTAAAACAGACCCACCTTTGGAAACAGTTTAATAATCGATCCTTTAGATATTTTGTATCAAATTCCCCTGTCATAATGACCAACTGTCCTGCCCACCAGCATTGAATCAGATGGCTCATTCATCACAAAACCAACTGATATTGCCAACTACTTTAATACTTTTTTCATTGGCAAGATTAGCAAACTTAGGCATGACATGCCAGCAACAATTGCTGACACTACACATCCATGTATATCTGACCAAATGATGAAAGACAAGGACTGTCATTTTAAATCCTGTAAAGTGAGTGTGGAAGAGGTGAAAAAAGTATTGTTGTCTATTAACAATGACAAGCCACCGGGGTCTGACAACTTGGATGGAAAATTGCTGAGGATAATAGCGGACGATATTGCCACTCCTATTTGCCATATTTTCAATTTAAGCCTACTAGAAAGTGTGTGCCCCCAGGCCTGGAGGGAAGCAAAAGTCATTCCGCCACCTAAGAATAGTAAAGCCCCCTTCACTGGCTCAAATAGCCGACCAATTAGCCTGTTACCAACCCTTAGTAAACTATTGGAAAAAAATTGTGTTTGACCAGATACAATGCTATTTTACTGTAAACAAATTGTCAACAAACTTCCAGCATGCTTATAGAGAAGGACATTCAACAAGCACAGCACTTACACAAATGACTGATGATTGGCTGAGAGAAATTGATGATAAAAAGATTGTGGGGGCTGTTTTGTTAGACTTCAGTGCGGCTTTTGACATTATCGATCATAGTCTGCTGCTGGAAAAACGTATGTGTTATGGCTTTACACCCCCTGCTATAATGAGGATAAAGAGTTACTTGTCTAACAGAACACAGAGTAGAGTCAGGCATTCCCCAAGGCAGCTGTCTAGGCCCCTTGCTTTTTTCCATCTTTACTAACGACATGCCACTGGCTTTGAGTAAAGCCAGTGTGTCTATGTATGCGGATGACTCAACACTATACACGTCAGCTACCACAGCGACTGAAATGACAGCAACACTTAACAAAGAGCTGCAGTTAGTTTCAGAATGGGTGGCAAGGAATAAGTTAGTCCTAAATATTTCTAAAACTAAAAGCAATGTATTTGGGACAAATCATTCACTAAACTCTAAACCTCAACTAAATCTTGTAATGAATAATGTGGAAATTGAGCATGTTGAGGAGACTAAACTGCTTGGAGTAACCCTGGATTGTAAACTGTCATGGTCAAAACATATTGATATAACAGTAGCTAGGATGGGGAGAAGTCTGTCTATAATAAAGCGCTGCTCTGCATTCTTAACAGCACTATCAACAAGGCAGGTCCTACAAGCCCTACTTTTGTCGCACCTGGACTACTGTTCAGTCGTGTGGTCAGATGCCACAAAGAGGGACTTAGGAAAATTGCAATTGACTCAGAACAGGGCAGCATGGCTGGCCCTTAAAAGTACATGGAGAACTAACATTAATGACATGCATGTTAGTCTCTCCTGGCTCAGAGTGGAAGAGAGATTGACTTCATCACTGCTTGTTTTTGTAAGAGGTGTTGACAAGCTGAATGTACCGAACTGTCTGTTTGGAATACTGGCACACAGCTCGGACACCCATGCACACCCCACAAGACATGCCACCAGAGGTCTCTTCACAGTCCCCAAGTCCAGAACAGACTATGGGAGGTGCACAGTACTACATAGAGCCATGACTACAGGGAACTCTGTTCCTCATCAGGTAACTGATGCAAGCAGTAGAATCAGATTTAAAAAAAAACCAGGTAAAAATACACCTTATGGAACAACAGGGACTGTGAAGAGACACACACAAGGGTATAGACACATGCATACGCACACATTGTGATATTGTTGTATGGTGGTATTAAACATTTTGTATTGTAGATAGGTAGTGGTGTAATAATGTCATATGATGTACTGTTTTATATTTTGTTTTATATGCAATGTAAGTGCTTTAATATGTTTGGACCCCAGGAAGAGCAGCAGCTAATGGGGATCCCTAATAAATACAAATACAGTAAGCTGAAATGGAATTGTATTTAACTTCTGGCTTCCTACAGACAGTTTTGTGCAACACAATACAATTGAAAGCGACTCTAGTGTATGTAAATACACCTGCGTTGCTAAGCACCTAGACATCCCCTTTAGCCTTGTGAGGATAAATGGCCCGACGCTGCCCAAATGCTCTGTCTAAAAGCAAATACGCCTAGTTTTGGAAACATTTGGAACTTAACTTTCATATAAGCAAGAAATCATTTTTCAAATACAAAACAATACACTTACTGTATGCAGTTTATGAAAGTTGCACCTGGCTGTATTTTGAAAACACATGCGATCCAGCTGGAAATGTGGAATGGAATGGTCCAATGGAAATGCGAGCACAAGGTGAGAGGAGGTGTCGAAGCCGAGGCAGTGTGTGAAAACAGCCGGGTACAACTTCGCTAAACTGCGCACAGTAAGTGTATATTTTGTATTTGAAATATTATTTGTTACAATTAAGTTCCAAAGGTTTCCAAAACCGTATCGCTAGTGATGATGAATAACATTTCTAAATGTTAAAACAGAGCGTTGGGATTGTAGTTCAGCTGTCCTCCATAACATCAGCTGAGAACCCAAGACGAGGACCTGCTGTAAGCCACCTTGAACCCCCTTGGGTTCTCGAGAGCTTGTTTGCAGTATGCCTGAAACCCTAAAATAGAAGCCATTAAAATCTGTTCAGTGTTCACACTTTTCTGATAGGCATATGTTTATATTCAGAGATTACCAGAGACATGTCCTCATGTCCAACATACCAGCTAATAGCAGCTATTTGAATTACATAATAGTCATACATTTCATATTTTTACTTGGGATGCGCGTCTGATCTTTATTTTAGGATGATGAGAACAAACCCGGCCTGCCGCTCTCCTTTACCGAACCCAAATCTGAGGGTTCTGATTGTAACAGTGGAGCCCAGAGTGAACAGCAGGCTCCAGAGATGGCGTCAGTGAAGCTGGAAGACTGCAGTCAAACACTGGAGCTGAATGTCAACGTTAAAGATGAAGTAAAGGAGGAAGAGATTGAAACATTTGTGTATCATGGTAAGAACAGAGCATAGCCTGTTTTCACAGTCTCAGAGTAGGACTGTAGGAGTGCTGATGTAGGGTCAGTTTAGCCTTTTAGATCATAATGGATACGATTATATGGACTGCAGGGACCTGACCCTAGATCAGCGCACCTATTCTGCTTCCCTTTAGGTCCAGGTAAAGTGACTAGGCTAATGCTCCTGTTTCAATGAGAGGTAGCCTAGATGGTATCTCATGCTGCTCACCTGATTTGCCGTCAACATTTTTATATTTGTCTTCTTCACTGTAATGTTTAAACGACATCGTTAACGTTTAGAAAAGATTCCGTAACCAAAAAAAATGTTTTTTTTTCTCTCACAAAATTCTAAATCACAATGCAGTTATCACAAAACCTATGATTTTCTGTGTTATAACCTAACTACAGTAGATGATTAGTGTAACTTAAATAAAACCAGAGAGGAAGAAGTGAACTTTAGACTGCTTTGGTGAATATTGTGAGATCCAGATGACCGAGACCTTTCTGCCTGCCCCATCCTCTCTGTCGTGGTTTAAACCATGTAGCTGCGCTTGTCATCCGGGGACAGTCCCGTATTTCAGCCCCCTTTCAGGTGTCTTCACTTCACTTCTTCACAAGACATTGTGAGATCCAGATGACCAAGACATTCTTTCTGCCTGGCCCCCTCCTCTCTCTCCCTCACGCTGGCTCACCTGCTCTTTATCCTTTGCTAATGTGAGTGTGTGTTCATGTACATTTTAGTCATTTAGCAGACGCTCTTATCCAGAGCGACTTACAGTTAGTGAGTGGATACATTTTCATACTGTCAGTCTTCGGTCTGTTGCATGTAGAATATCCTAGCCTATTCGTTGATGATGGGGTCCTGTTTTACTGAAGTTGCGAGAGACAGATTTTGATTACCGATAGATGGGCCTAGTGAACGGTTCTGACTGTCTGTCTGGTGGCTGACCTGCCTGTACTGATAGATGGGCCTAGTGAACAGTTCTGACTGTCTGTCTGGTGGCTGACCTGCCTATACTGATAGATGGGCCTAGTGAACAGTTCTGACTGTCTGTCTGGTGGCTGACCTGCCTATACTGATAGATGGGCCTAGTGAACAGTTCTGACTGTCTGTCTGGTGGCTGACCTGCCTATACTGTGCCCCTCCCCTCTCTCTCTGTCCCTCGCTAGCTCGCTATGAAAGATGTAAGTGTTTGTGTTCTCGGAAGTACGGCAACTAATCAGTCTCATCCAAAATACTGAATCTTAGGAGTCGAGGAGTCGATTCCTAGCTGAATCTAATCTTGACACTCAGAAATGGGAGTTGACAATGAGATTCGACATGCAAGGGAATCAATTATTTTGGAGTCGACTCTCCACCACTACGTCATCGTCGTTAACAGTTGGAAAAATGTCAGAGAAAGGCCAGCGACAGCAGAGAAGTCATGTATGGTGGCGATACTTTGAGAAGTTAAATGAGAAGGTGATGAAATGCAAATCTGAAAGGGACGCACCATTTGACCCAGGGACGAAGTAGCCGTGACTGCGGTGGATGGAACTGCATACGCAGGACCCTTTTGCCTTGTGAATTAACATGTAATTGTATTATTTTTGTTGTATCGTTTAAACCTGGAAAAATATATATACTGTTTAAACATGAAAAAAAAATAAAAAAATCACATCCCTATTCTTCACCATAGGGCCGCCTGGAGAGATCAAAGAAGAGATGGAAGAACAGAAAGTCTTACTACTCAAAGGTATGTGTTTTCTTTCTTGTCACACATGGAACATTTAAAGCAACAGTTCAGAGTCTGGCCAGAATTCAAACCAACATGGATAACCGACACCGCTCAGCAACTGCCCTTTAGAATGTTTGCTCCAGCCTGCCTTGTTTCATGGGGCTGGACACCCAATGACAAACAATACCTTGATACTATCAATGTTATGGAAAAGTACACATGATTTTATGATGCATGCAGAACCATCGGGCTAATGGCATTCACCTGGATGCTGTACTCCGTCCAAGAGATACACTGAGTGTACAAAACATTAGGAACACCTTCCTAATATTGAGTTACTGTCACTGGGGTATGCATTTTCTTTCTTTCTTGATTATGCCATGTTCAAATGATATCTGTGTGAGAGTGACTAACAAAAGTGATGGGGGCCCCCCTGGACGTCAGGGCACCTGAGCGCATGCCCTGCGGTCGGTAATTTGGTGATGATTACTACAAGGTTTAGATGGCTGGCTAGACTACCTTACCTAGCAATCTAAAACATTTTAGCTGACATGGGCTAATTGAGTGACTGACATAAGTGGGAAAACTGACGATGCACTACCAAATTTCGAAATAGCACCTTGCGTATTCTACTTTTATAAATCTCAACAGTAAGTTGTGACCCCGACTGAGTTCGTAAAAAACGGGGGCCCCCTGGTGGCTGCGGGGCCCTACGCGCAGCGTGTAGTCTGCGTGTAGGAAGAGGCGGCACTGAATGGGACCATTGGAGGAGAGCTGGCCATAATAGTCTCCAGGGAAAGATTGTCTGAAATGTATCGGACATTTAACTCTGAAACAGAACCAACCCCTCAAAGGACCAACAAGTTCAGATGGGATTCTATTCAACATGTTGCAGCAGGATTATTTCTGGAAAAAGTTACTGTGAAAAATCCAGACTAACTAGAAGCTAGGCTATCATTCTGGAGAGGATTTACTGGCTCATTTTGCTGTAGACTTTCATAGCAAAAGATGCCAGTTTTGACTGAGCAGTATTGTAAATCCTACTGTGCAATAGATTAGGTGCATTAACTTGAGTTATTAAGTAGGCAAATAACTTGCTTGTTGCAAATTACTTGTTTTTCTGTTGTCATTTACACAGGAGAAGGACCTGACTCCGCTGAACTTGAGGTTGAAACGTCCAGAGAGCAACACCAGGAAGAAAGCAAAGCTAAGGGGTCTAACCACTGTCCTCACTGTGAGAAGAGTTTCCCATTCCCATCATATCTTCAAAGACACCTGCGGAAACATACTGGAGAGAAGCCTTATTCCTGCCCTGAATGTGGGAAGTGCTTCAGAACGTCAACTCATTTAACCACTCACCGGGGAGTTCACACAGGGGAGAGACCTTACTCCTGCTCTGACTGTGGGAAGTGCTTCTCTCTTATAAGTAACTTTAAACAACATCAGCGAACACATTCTGGAGAGAAGCCTTACTCCTGCTCTGATTGTGGGGACAGTTTCTCACAACATGGTAACATGCGCCGTCACCAGAAAAGACATTCTGGAGAGAAGCCTTACTCCTGCTCTGATTGTGGCAAGAGTTTTATTACAACATCTGAATTAATCAGTCACCAGAGAGTGCACACAGGAGAGAAGCCTTTCCACTGTTCTGTCTGTGGGCAGAATTACTTTAGCCTGAGTAACTTAATACGCCACCAGAGAATACATACCTAGGAGAGAAGCCGTATTCCTGCTTGACTGTGTGAAGGGCTTCAAAACATAATCTGAGCTAGTGGTCTTCACAGATCAACCTGTACCCGAATACTGTTCCGGGGCCTGAACGGGCCTGGATCTAGAATTATAAATAATGTAATGGGTCTGGGTCGGATCTGATTTGATTGTCATGGGTCTCGAGTATGTGTAATTTTACTTTAAGTGACTTGTTCGGAAGGGCCTGTGAATGAATGAGTGAGTGAGAGAGAGAGAGAGAGAATCATTGATGCCGCTGCTCTTTGCTTTTCACCAGAGTGGAGAGTGGCGTGTGCAACTTGTTTTTGGCCAATCATAAGTCATAAAAGCGGCAATAGGCCCCAGTCATAGAGCCTCCATGTGTGGCAAAAGTTAAGAGATATCTAATCAATGGAAGATGGAATTAAAATGATGGAATTAAAAGTTAAAGGAGAAGGATAGGCTACAACGACCAAGAGCCAACAGGTAGGCTGCTACTTAATATTCTGAATGGAGTTGTTGTTATTTGTTAATAATCTGAATGAAGTTATTTGTAACTGTAGGATGAGAAAGCGCATGCAGCCTCAATTAGCCTAGCTAACGCTAGCTAGCTTAACTAGCTTCTTCTGGGTTTGCTGCAGTCCAAGACAGGAAGTAGTAATCATATTTGATGATAAATAACCTAGCTATGGCAGCTATTAGTCTACAATAGCGCGAGTCGGCTTGGTTGGTTGCTGTCTCTTGTCTCTCCCTCCTTCCTCCCCATTTCACTCGCTCACAGTATGGCCCCTCCCCCGCCTGCTAGAGCGGCACCTCTCACCCTCCTCTCACACTTTTATCAGCTCCGGTTAATAAAGTAGTTTAAAACATGTATTTTCTGCTGCTTCCATCACTGATCGGATCAGACCGTGTCTGGATCCAACCAGGTCTATACGGAATGGGCCTAGTTGTCCTCGTATCCGTTCGGAATAGGTCTCTATATTTGAACATTTGATTTATGCATATCGGGTCCGGGTGGGAAAGCCCCAGGTCCATTTAGGAATGGGTACAACTTTTTGGACCCTTGAAGACATCTAATCTGAACTAACCCTTCATCGGAAAATGCACACAGGGGAGAAATCTTCCTGCTGCTCTGACTGGGAGGGGATTCACTCAAATCGGTTAAGAATTCATTTGTGCGTACACAACACAAGCACAATTCATAGAGAATTAATTAATTCAGAAAAGGGTACAAGTTCTGCTTCCGGGTGATTGGGAGGTGCAATGGCGGCTCGCTGCTAAGATACCCCAAACCTTTGCGGCTGAGCCGTTGTTGCTTCTACACGTTTCCACTTCACAATAACAGCACTTACAGTTGACCGGGGCAGCTCTAGCAGGGCAGAAATTTGACGAACTGACTTGTTGGAAAGGTGGCATCCTATGACGGTGCCACGTTGAAAGTCACTGAGCTCTTCAGTAAGGCCATTCTACTGTCAATGTTTGTCTATGGAGATTGCATGGCTGTGTGCTCGATTTTATACGCCTGTCAGCAACGGGTGTGGCTGAAATAGCCGAATCCACTCATTTGAAGGGCGTCCACATACTTTTGACCATGTAGTGTAGCTTACATTCTCTTTTTTTGTTCTAGTATTTTGATTTTGAGTACTGCACTGTTGGGAAGGGCTTGTAAGTTAAGCATTTCACTGTATTTGACCCAATAAAACTTGAAAATCAACATTGTGCAATGGCCATCTCAGTCTCCGGACCCCGTTGAAAACCTGTGGTTTCGAATTGAAGAAGGCATTCTATAATTATGCGCAGACGAAGGATATCAAGGATCTGGAAAGATTATGTATGGAGGAATGGTCGAAGATTCTTCAATCTCATAAAATATTTTAGAAAAAGGCTCAGTGTCGTTCTCCTTGCAAGGTGAGGAGGTTGCTGGAGTATTGAAAACAGGGGATTCAATCATTTTGACCCGTATCTGTTTTAGATTTTTTTGTATTGTTAAACAGAGCATACAATATAGCTCTGTATTTGTATTATTTATTTTATAGTCTTTTTTTCTCATCTTTATCAAGGGATCCAATCAATTTGGACCCTGTGGTACATACAGTACAATGGGAGAGGGGTGTGGCACGTCCAGGAGGTTGAACTCAGACCACTATGGAGGACTGGGATTCTCTTATCTAGAGACTTCCACTTCCATGCCAAGGAACTTCTAGCCAGCAATCTTCAAGTGCAGTGGATTTCAAGAGTTTCATTCCATCTTTGTTTGAACCTCTCATGAGTTTATGCTATGGTGAGTCATGGAGCAACAGCTGTATTCTCATATTAGGTGTCTGTTTATTTGTTAAACAGAAGCAGATTAATTTACAGTTCATGGAAAAGCTTATCGTACTATTTTTCACCCAAATGAGCCTGTTGTAATCAGGTGTAAAGCAATATTGCCCTCTGGTGGTATGACTTGGAACTGGTAATTTACCCACATTACATGGCGCGTTCAAGTGCTAGTCAGACCTAGGGAACTCGGAAATGTACGATTTTCCATCTCAAAAATTAGGCAGAAGTGAAGGCTTTGATTTCTGGATAAACAGATGGAAAAGGGGTCTTAGAAAACCTCTACCATAAAGTCTTAAGGCATCAAATGCATCAAAACAATAATGTTGACGTAAAGACCGCTGCCAACTAATATCAACACTAAACTTGAGTTTTTTAGAAATTGTTTACCTTCTGTAAGTTTATGAAATTTTGCCTTGTAATTCCGTTACCAAAAACCGACATCTTTAAGATATTTTCAAATTTCTCTCCCTCATGAGGGGGGAGGATAATGAAAGTTCAAGTAACAAGTAATGGTAGACCTACCAATTAGTTATAGTGATTTTACTGATTTTAAATTTTTGAATTATTAAGTGTAACACAACAAAATGTGGAAAACGTCACTGAAAGCACTGTATTTGTATTACATAAGTCATACATTTCATTAATGTTTTACTTAGAATGTGTCTGATCTTTATTTTAGGATGATGAGAACAAACCCGGCCTGCCGCTCTCCTTTACCGAACCCAAATCTGAGGGTTCTGGTTGTAACCGTGGAGCCCAGAGTGTACAGCAGGCTCCAGAGATGGCGTCAGTGAAGCTGGAAGACTGCAGTCAAACACTGGAGCTGAATGTCAACGTTAAAGATGAAGTAAAGGAGGAAGAGATTGAAACATTTGTGTATCATGGTAAGAACAGAGCACAGCCTGTTTTCACAGTCTCCGAGTAGGACTGTAGGAGTGCTGATGTAGGGTCAGTTTAGCCTTTTAGATCATAATGGATACGATTATATGGACTGCAGGGACCTGACCCTAGATCAGCGCACCTAATCTGCTTCCCTTTAGGTCCAGGTAAAGTGACTAGGCTAATGCTCCTGTTTCAATGAGAGGTAGCCTAGATGGTATCTCATGCTACTCACCGGATTTTTTTTCTCTCCCATCAACATGTTATATTTCTCTTCTTCACCATAGAGCCGCTCAATAGAAGAGACGGAAGAACAGAAAGTCTTACTACTCAAAGGTATCAGGACCCGGGTGGGGGGGGGGATGACATCTCATCACAATTCAATGTCTGAAATTGAAATGAGAAGAACAGGAGAAAGTAAGTAAGCTATATACAGGGTCAGTTCCAATCAAATCAAATGTTATTTGCCACATGCACAAAATACAACAGGTGTAGACATTACAGTGAAATGCTTACTTACAAGCCCTTAACCAACAATGCAGTTTTTTAAAAGAAAAAAGTAAAAGAAAAAAAGTGTTAAGTAAAATAAAATAAAAGAAAATAACTAAAGAGCAGCAGTAAAATCAAATAACAGTAGGGAGGCTATATACAGGGGGGTACCGGTGTAGAGTCAATGTGCGGGGGCACCGGCTAGTCGAGGTAAATGAGGTAATATGTACATGTGGGTAGAGTTAAAGTGACTATGCATAAATAATAAACAGAGTAGCAGCAGCGTAAAAGAGGGGGGTGGGGTGGGGTGGGGGTCAGTGGAAATAGTCTGGGTAGCCATGATTAGCTGTTCAGTAGTCTTATGGCTTAGGGGTAGAAGCTGTTGAGAAGCCTTTTGGACCTAGACTTGGCGCTCCGGTACCGCTTGCCGTGTGGTAGCAGAGAGAACAGTCTATGACTAGGGTGGCTGGTGTCTTTGACAATTTTTAGGGCCTTCCTCTGACACCGCCTGGTATAGAGGTCCTGGATGGCAGGAAGCTTGGCCCCAGTGATGTACTGGGCCGTACGCACTACCCTCTGTAGTGCCTTGCGGTCGGAGTCCGAGCAGTTGCCATACCAGGCGGTGATGCAACCAGTCAGGATGCTCTCGATGGTGCAGCTGTAGAATTTTTTGAGGATCTGAGGACCCATGCCAAATCTTTTCAGTCTCCTTAGGGGGAATAGGTTTTGTCGTGCCCTCTTCACGACTGTCTTGGTGTGCTTGGACCATGTTAGTTTGTTGGTGATGTGGACACCAAGGAACTTGTAGCTCTCAACCTGCTCCACTACAGCCCCGTCGATGAGAATGGGGTTGTGCTCGGTACTCTTCTTTTTCCTGTAGTCCACAATCATCTCATTTGTCTATAGGGAGAGGTTGTTATCCTGGCACCACACGGCCAGGTCTCTGACGACCTCCCAATAGGCTGTCTCGTCGTTGTCGGTGATCAGGCCTACCACTGTTGTGTCATCGGCAAACTTAATGATGGTGTTGGAGTTGTGCCTGGCCATGCAGTCATGAGTGAACAGGGAGGACAGGAGGGGACTAAGCACGCACCCCTGAGGGGCCCCCGTGTTGAGGATCAGTGTGGCGGATGTGTTGTTACCTACCCTTACCACCTGGGGGCGGCCCGTCAGGAAGTCCAGGATCTAGTTGGGGGAGGTGTTTAGTCCCAGGGTCCTTAGCTTAGTGCTGAGCTTTGAGGGCACTATGGTGTTGAACACTGAGCTGTAGTCAATGAATAGCATTCTCACATAGGTGTTCCTTTTGTCCAGGTGTGAAAGGGCAGTGTGGAGCGCAATATAGATTGCATCATCTGTTGGGGCGATATGCAAATTGAGGTGGTTCTAGGGTTTCTGGGATAATGGTGTTGATGTGAGCCATGACCAGCCTTTCAAAGCACTTCATGGCTACAGACGTGAGTGCTACGGGTTGGTAGTCATTTAGGCAGGTTACCTTAGTGTTCTTGGGCACAGGGACTATGGTGGTCTGCTTGAAACATGTTGGTATTACAGACTCAGACAGGGAGAGGTTGAAAATGTCAGTGAAGACACTTGCCAGTTGGTCAGCACATGCTCGGAGTACACGTCCTGGTAGTCCGTGTGAATGTTGACCTGTTTAAAGGTCTTACTCACATTGACTACGGAGAGCATGATCACAAAGTCGTCCGGAACAGCTGATGCTCTCATGCATGTTTCAGTGTTACTTGTCTCGAAGCTAGCATAGAAGTAATTTAGCTCGTCTGGTAGGCTCGTGTCACTGGGCAGCTCACGGCTGTGCTTCCCTTTTGTAGTCTGTAATAGTTTGCAAGCCCTGCCACATCTGACGAGCGTCGGGGCGAATGTAGTACGATTCGATCTTAGTCCTATATTGACACTTTGCCTGTTCGGTGGTACCAATACCATATTTACAATGTGAAGGGATAGGGGCAGATACACTATACAGTGGGGAGAACAAGTATTTGATACACTGCACATTTTTTTCCTGTAGAAAAAAGATTTTTTTTGCATGTAGAGGTCTGTAATTTTTATCATAGGTACACTTCAACTGTGAGAGACTGAATCTAAAACAAAAATCCAGAAAATCACATTGTATGATTTTTAAGTAATTAATTTGCATTTAATTGCATGACATAAGTATTTGATACATCAGAAAAGCAGAAGTTAATATTTGGTTCATAAACCTTTCTTTGCAATTACAGAGATCTTACGTTTCCTGTAGGTCTTGACCAGGTTTGCACACACTGCAGCAGGGATTTTGGCCCACTCCTCCATACATACCTTCTCCAGATCCTTCAGGTTTCGGAGCTGTCGCTGGGCAATACGGACTTTCAGCTCCCTCCAAATTGGGTTCAGGTCTGGAGTCTGGCTAGGCCACTCCAGGACCTTGAGATGCTTCTTACAGAGCCACTCCTTAGTTGCCCTGGCTGTGTGTTTCGGGTCGTTGTCATGCTGGAAGACCCAGCCACGACCCATCTTCAATGCTCTTACTGACGGAAGGAGGTTGTTGGCCAAGATATAATAATAATAATAATAATATAATAATATGCCATTTAGCAGACGCTTTTATCCAAAGCGACTTACAGTCATGCGTGCATACATTTTTGTGTATGGGTGGTCCCGGGGATCGAACCCACTACCTTGGCGTTACAAGCGCCGTGCTCTACCAGCTGAGCTACAGAGGACCACAAGAGGACCACAAGATCTCGCGATACATGGCCCCATCCATCCTCCCCTCAATACGGTGCAGTCGTCCTGTCCCCTTTGCAGAAAAGCATCCCCAAAGAATGATGTTTCCACCTCCATGCTTCACGGTTGGGATGGTGTTCTTGGGGTTGTACTCATCCTTCTTCTTCCTCCAAACACGGCGAGTGGAGTTTAGACCAAAAAGCTCTGTTTTTGTCTCATCAGACCACATGACCTTCTCCCATTCCTCCTCTGGATCATCCAGATGGTCATTGGCGAACTTCAGATGGGCCTGGGCATGCACTGGCTTGAGCAGGGGGACCTTGCGTGCGCTGCAGGATTTTAATCCATGACAGCGTAGTGTGTTACTAATGGTTTTCTTTGAGACTGTGGTCCCAGCTCTCTTCAGGTCATTGACCAGGTCCTGCCGTGTAGTTCTGGGCTGATCCCTCACCTTCCTCATGATCATTGATGCCCCACGAGGTGAGATCTTGCATGGAGCCCCAGACCGAGGGTGATTGACCGTCATCTTGAACTTCTTCCATTTTCTAATAATTGCGCCAACAGTTGTTGCCTTCTCACCAAGCTGCTTGCCTATTGTCCTGTAGCCCATCCCAGCCTTGTGCAGGTCTACAATTTTATCCCTGATGTCCTTACACAGCTCTCTGGTCTTGGCCATTGTGGAGAGGTTGGAGTCTGTTTGATTGAGTGTGTGGACAGGTGTCTTTTATACAGGTAACGAGTTCAAACAGGTGCAGTTAATACAGGGAATGAGTGGAGAACAGGAGGGCTTCTTAAAGAAAAACTAACAGGTCTGTGAGAGCCGGAATTCTTACTGGTTGGTAGGTGATCAAATACTCATGTCATGCAATAAAATGCAAATTAATTACTTAAAAATGACAATGTGATTTTCTGGATTTTGTACGTTTGCCCACTGACAAAGAAATGATCAGTCTATAATTTTAATGGTAGGTTTATTTGAACAGTGAGAGACAGAATAACAACAACAAAATCCAGAAAAACGAATGTCAAAAATGTTATTAATTGATTTGCATTTTAATGAGGGGAATAAGTATTTGACCCCCTCTCAATCAGAAAGATTTCTGGCTCCCAGGTGTCTTTTTATACAGGTAATGAGCTGAGATTAGGAGCACACTCTTAAAGGGAGTGCTCCTAATCTCAGCTTGTTACCTGTATAAAAGACACCTGTCCACAGAAGCAATCAATCAATCAGATTCCAAACTCTCCACCATGGCCAAGACCAAAGAGCTCTCCAAGGATGTCAGGATCAAGATTGTAGACCTACCCAAGGCTGGAATGGGCTACAAGACCATCGCCAAGCAGCTTGGTGAGAAGGTGACAACAGTTGGTGCGATTATTCGCAAATGGAAGAAACACAAAAGAACTGTCAATCTCCCTCGGCCTGGGGCTCCATGCAAGATCTCACCTCGTGGAGTTGCAATGATCATGAGAACGGTGAGGAATCAGCCCAGAACTACACGGGAGGATCTTGTCAATGATCTCAAGGCAGCTGGGACCATAGTCACCAAGAAAACAATTTGTAACACACTATGCCGTGAAAGACTGAAATCCTGCAGCGCCTGCAAGGTCCCCCTGCTCAAGAAAGCACATATACATGCCCGTCTGAAGTTTGCCAATGAACATCTGAATGATTCAGAGCAGAAAGTGTTGTGGTCAGATGAGACCAAAATCGAGCTCTTTGGCATCAACTCAACTCGCTGTGTTTGGAGGAGGAGGAATGCTGCCTATGACCCCAAGAACACCATCCCCACCGTCAAACATGGAGGTGAAAACATTATGCTTTGGGGGTGGTTTTCTGCTAAGGGGACAGGACAACTTCACCGCATCAAAGGGACGATGGACGGGGCCATGTACCGTCAAATCTTGTGTGAGAACCTCCTTCCCTCAGCCAGGGCATTGAAAATGGGTCGTGGGTGGGTATTCCAGCATGACAATGACCCAAAACACACGGCCAAGGCAACAAAGGAGTGGCTCAAGAAGAAGCACATTAAGGTCCTGGAATGGCCTAGCCAGTCTCCAGACCTTAATCCCATAGAAAATCTGTGGAGGGAGCTGAAGGTTCGAGTTGCCAAACGTCAGCCTTGAAACCTTAATGACTTTTTTGACATGCGTTTTTCTGGATTTTTTTGTTGTTATTCTCTCTCACTGTTCAAATAAACCTACCATTAAAATTATAGACTGATCATTTCTTTGTCAGTGGGCAAATGTACAAAATCAGCAGGGGATCAAATACTTTTTTCCCTCACTGTATGTAAAAATAATCTGTTCTTATCTGCGCGTAAATTTGAGAATCTGGACATGCGCAGAAGCTTCAGATTTTTAGCTATTTGGAAGAGGCCTCCAGAAAATTAGGAAACGCCACTCCGTTTTTTGTATTTGTTTAATTACAACAAAAACGGAAATATTGAATAATAGCCTAAGACCTTATCTTGGGTTATGTAAGACCATTATAGAGGTAGACCATTGCGCTAAACTCGTAAAGCGTTCTTATATAGACGGGTTAGCTGACAACGTCATGAAAATGAAACGCACGCTTCAAAGGTGCCGTGTGTTGTTGTGATTCTGGATTCAGATCGCTAGCAACAATGACAAGAAACCGCCGTGTGGTGAATCGTAAATTGCTCGTTTGATCTTGTTCCTGATACTGATGGGTTCTGACTTATAAACTAGACATATCCTTAGTCATGTCACTGAGGGAGAGGGAGGAATGCAGGACGTGTAAGTACTGGCGGAACATGCTATTGTTAATTATCAAGTATCCTATGGAAATGAGGAGTGCCATAGTCTGGTTTCTACACCAGAAGTTAATGGTTATCTGTAGGAGGAATGCATATGGTGGAGGCAATCACATGGTTGCAGTCACTGATAAGGGTGGATATCTGTGGATCAGTGAGGAGTGAGGAATGAGGTCAAGTCACATTAAGGGAGAAGGAACAGTTTATTGCCCGCATCTCTGAACTTCCTGCCTAGCAACAAAGATGTAATGTTTTAGAGAAAAGGAGGCGACTCCACCTGAAGTGGGGTGTATATATACTTGTGCTGGTGGAAACATGTCTTTGTCTTATGCAGCTGTGTGACCCAGTGGTTTAATAAACTTGGTTGAGCTTTACTAATAATCCTTGAGTTTTACTCGGTTAGTTTAAAACCTAACAATACCATGTCTTGTTCTGAGATGTTTTGACTGATGTCACGTCTATGCTAATATGGCAAAAATGTGCTAGCTAGCTAACCAACAGCTGTAACGATGTATTTCAGATACAAGTGCTCATTGTGAAACTTTATTTGTTTTCCAATAAACTTCGGAGACTAACTATAGTTAAACATGATGTCAACAGTCTAAGCCAACCCCATCTGTTTTGCCCCATAGTTGCGCATGCGCCGGTTTTGTTGCTAAACAACCAACCCATCTATTCCTCAAGACTCAATGGAACCATCGGAGGAGAGCTGGCCATAATCGTCTCCAGTGAAAGGTTGTCTGAAATGTATCGTGAAACATTTAACTCTGAAACAGAACCAACCCCTCAAAGGACCAACTATTTGAAATGGGATTTTATTCAAAATATTGCAAGCAGGATTATTTCTTAAAAGGCTACTGTGATAAATCCAGATCTAAATAGAAGTGGGTCGCTATGAACAAATTGGTGTTAAACATTTCAAAGGCCAAATGTATTGTTTGGCCCCTAGAAATATGCTTGCTGGTGACCCGCAATTAAACTTGTAAGTGGATGGGGTGCCTGTAGAACATGAAAAAGACGAAACTACTTGCAGTCACATTGGAAGTATTGCTATCCTGGTCTGATCATATCGAAAACATAGTTATTAAAATGGGAAAAGGTATAGCTGTTTCAAGAAAATGCTCAGTGTATTTCTTTGCCATGTGATTCAATCATTGGTCCTGTAACACCTAGAGTTCTGTCCAGTCATGCTTGCATGCAGCAAAATAATATCTTTAAACTCCAGCTAGCTCAACACAAAGCTGGCAGACTAGATCTTCATTGCTCTACCCGTACAAATATCAACCGACTGCATCATAACCTCTCATGGCTTTCTGTTGAAAGTAAATTACTCTCCAGTCTTTAGATTTTTCTCAGAAATGCAATTCTGTTCAAGAAACCCCATTTATTTCTCAAACCTATTAGTCTACAGTATGTCGGCAATACACGATCACCAAACCAGACAGGCGCGTTTCTGATACCCCTCCAGACCTAGGACAAATCTCCTCAAATCAAGTTCTATACAGAGCCACCACTGAATGGAACTCCCTACCGACCGAAAAGTAAATTCACATTCAAGAAAACATTAAAAGTACATCTACTAAGAGTGGCCATATGACTGGACAGATACTGACCCCTGAATATATGGATTGACTGTTCAATGTTACCTTTCAGGTATTTTAAATGTCTGTAATGTCTACTTGTTAATGTTTTTCAAATGTATATAAATTGTAAAGTATTTTTGTCTGTAATGTATTTTTCTTTATGTCGGACCCCAAGAAGACTAGCCGTCGTCATGGCGTCAGCTAATGGTGATCCAAATCAAAGCTAGGCTATCATTCTGGGGAGGGTTCATTGGCTCATTTTGCTGTAGACTTTCATAGGAAAAGATGCCAGTTATGACTGAGCAGTATTGTAGATCCTACTGTGCAATAGATTAGGTGCATTAACTTGATGTATTAACTTGTTTTATGCATCAGGCAAATAACTTGCTTGTTGCAAATGCTGACTTGTTCTTTTTCGTTGTCATTTATGCAGGAGGAGGACCTGACTCCGCTGAACTTGAGGTTGAAGCGTCCAGAGAGCAACACCAGGAAGAAAGCAACGCTAAGGGGTCTCACCGCTGTCCTCACTGTGAGAAGAGTTTCCCATTCTTCTCACATCTTGAAAGACACCTGCTAATACATGCTGGAGAGAGACCTTACTCCTGCTGTTACTGTGGGAAGTGTTACTCCAAATCAAGTCATCTAACACTTCACCAGAGAGTGCACACAGGAGAGAAACCTTACTACTGCTCTGACCGTGGGAGGTGCTTCGCCTTATCCCATCATCTAACACGTCATAAGAGAGTGCACACAGGGGAGAAATTTTACTGCTGCTCTGACTGTGGTAAGTGCTTCTCTAAGGCCCAGACTCAATCAAATACGCGCTAGGCGTTAGCCGACACCTGCATAGCTGTTGTTTTGGTGTCGGAGGTGGATCTGCTTTAGAGCTGTCAAAGCAGCTCCTTGGATAGGCTATTGTGGACACCGCCATTGGATGCAATGAAACCACACCTGTCCTTTTGTAGCTCAGTTGGTAGAGCATGGCGCTTGTAACGTCATGGTAGTAGTTTCAATTCCCGGGACCACCCATACAGTCATGCGTGCATAAACTTTACGTAAGTCGCTTTGGATAAAAACATCTGCTAAAAGGCAGATATATTATAGGATATTTATTATAATCCAACAAATCCCATGCAGCCGTGTTACAAGTTCAAACACATGATGTTCTATTGTCTACACCTCGATGAGACAATATAAATCCCTCCATTCAAATTAAAATGAAAACTTGCATAATAACGTATATAGCAATACGAATAATAATTAATTAATAAATAACTATTAATTAATAAATAACTAATAATTAGCCTCCACACGTGAAATCGGTTGGCAAACTGCTATGGTCAATATACAAATAGAACACATATGCAAGTGTGTTTCTCAATGTCACCAGCAATGAGTAAGTAACGGGTAAGGTAATACAAAGTTTAGCCTATTTCCTAGGAATTAATCACATGCATTAACTACAACCTGATGCTGTTTCATATCGATTTCACATGTTGATAAAGGAAAAAGAAAACAGAAAGGAATGGAGGAAACTGAAAAAAAGAGGCACAGATTCACCCCTGGAGATGAGGATCGTATTATTTCGGGGGTTCTTGGGCACTGGGAGGACCTCTTCGGCGCCCAGGCCCACATTCGCCCCCGGGGGTCAAAGACTGCAACCTGGAACAGCATCGCGGGTACCTTGACCTCGGCTGTGGCGAGATGTGGCGACGATGTCCGGAAGAAGTACAATCTCATCAGGAACCAAATCAAGCAGAAGGTTTCATCTCTCCGGGCATTGTCCAGCCAGACTGGTGGGGGGCCCAACACTGTGCTGGAGCTGACCCACCTGGAGCAGCAACTGCTCTCCCGAATGGCAGAGACCGTAACAGGTGTAGGGCCTGCTGATCTGGGAATTGGTGAGTGCTAATGTGACAGCGT
The DNA here is from genome assembly GCF_020615455.1 of Coregonus clupeaformis. NCBI lineage: Eukaryota > Metazoa > Chordata > Actinopteri > Salmoniformes > Salmonidae > Coregonus > Coregonus clupeaformis. Next base: position 4,666,007 of record NC_059220.1, read on the forward strand.
TTTAGCAACATTAAGTCTTGTTAAAATCTGTTCATAAACACCCCCAGGAAGAATTACACTTTTTAAAAAGTATTATTATATGTATTTATTTTTCATTTTCTGACAAGCAAGTGCTTAGATTATGGTCATTTTCACGTTTTCATAAATTCATTCATAGAATGTTTGGGAATGACGTATAGTAAGGCATTTGTGAAAATTCTATATCAATATAGAGTGGGAAAGGGGCTGTGCGTTTGGACAATTTTAATAGACACTGCAGTAAATAAAACCTAATAAAAACATCTGTCTTGTCCAGGACCGGAGTCTACGCAGGCCGGTGCGACATAGCCAATCAGAGCTACAGTAGGCCTATATGCAAATAAGCCATTTGCCACACAGGCCTGCCATCATTCACTTTGAACTGGACTGTGTGTTTACAGGCAGTTGCAACTGCGCAACTTTAGATCATTAGAACGCATTCGCCAAAAAATACACCTGAATAGATTTCTGCAAATACTACGGGAATTCTCTTACATTTGGGAACGTCGTGGTCCTATTGATCAAACAGCCATGAAAAGGTAGGCTCTCTCTCCCTCAGTTGTCTATGCACATCAACAAGATCAACAACTAATGCTAGCCAGAGCGAGATGAGCTAAAATCAAACGAGGGAACTTTAGATAAACCTTCTCAAACTTTTTCAGCTAGTTGGCCGTCAGAATTGCACTGATAAACCTATGGGGAATAGTAGCCTGCTCGTCCTTCTGCAGCTTGCCTGCCAATACATGGTTGTCCCAACCCACGTTTTGACAACTGAATGGGAACTTGCCTGCCTACCCGCCCATTTAATCGATGCCAAATTCTTCTTCTTCGGTGGGGTTTATCGGCGGTTGGTATCCAACGTTATGGTGCATTACCACCACCTACTGTACTGGAGTGTGGGCCAGAGACAGGGAGAAACTAAATCCTACCTGCCAGCCCTGTTGCTCTTAAAAAAAGATAACAAAATATATTTGAGGCTATATCTAATGACGTTCTACTCAATATACTGTAGCTCAACTGGTAGAGCACGGCGCTTGTAACGCCAAGGTAGTGGGTTCGATCCCCGGGACCACCCATACACAAAAATGTATGCACGCATGACTGTAAGTCGCTTTGGATAAAAGCGTCTGCTAAATGGCATATTATTATTATTATTATTATTATTATTATACTCTTTGAACTAATGTCCTGTATCCCCTTCTCCCTCATACTAGATCTCAGCCTCTCTCTTTCCCTCTGATACTGCCCACACTGTAGCAATACATGCCCAACTGATGCCAAATACATTTGATTAACAACTAAGAGATATGCTAACTGTGGAGAACAGTCGTTCCAGTTCAGCATTGCTAGCTAGCCAGCAAAACGACTCGCATTTCTTGCTAGCTAAACAAATGACACCTGCACCTCTAGCTGTAGCCACCGAAAAACGATATGAGGGGGAAAAGTCAGTCACTCACCCACTCCTCCAATGACATGACATCCTCCCAGCAGCTAGCTAGCTAGCTAACGTTTGGCTCCGTGTTTTTAGCTTGCTAAATAAATAGCTAGCTACATAAATAGATACGCTAGCCCAGGGGTGTCAAACTCAATCAGCGCACAGGCCATATTGAAAAAAAACGAAGAATTTGCCAGCCAGACATAGCCTATTTGTTGTTGTTTTTTAAACAAGCATCTGCGAACCAAAATGGCCATTTGTTTTATTTTATTTATAATTTCCACTTATGTACATATGATGCTGTATATAACATATTAAAACAAAAGAAGATAAATAATATTTGTCCAGCCTTTGCTGCTATGCTTGCAGACGTGCATAATATGCTATAACTCTTAGCTATACACAAGTTTTTGAGCCGTTTCCGCTCTACTTCCTGAACTCCTCCCGTCGATGCAATCCACTTCCGTTCTGCCGGGCTGGGTTTGTTTTTCTAGCTAGCTCCGTTGTGCCGACAAAGCACTGATATCGCAGTGACAAAGAGGATATAAAAATTACAATTACAACATGAAGAAAAGTGGTTCGGGAACGACGTGTGCGGTAGTTGGTTGCAAAAACTCGAGAAAGCACCTGAACGAGTGGTTAGATAGAGAGTGCTACGACCACAAACCAGCTACGAAGAGGCAATGTCCATGCGCTCCATTGTTTACATTTTTTCGCAAGCCTGATACCGACTCGGAATCAAGGACCTGGCTGAAGGCATTGAATCTAAAGAAACCACCCCTCAACGTTTTTGTTTGTTCCTATCACTTTGTTGACCAAAAACCTACCAAGGATAATCCTTTCCCAGAGTTGTGGTTGGGATACAATCGCCCTCCCCAGCCAAAGAGGCATCAACTCACCCAGCGGACCACTGCCTCCCCCCAGATAAAGAAACGCAGACTTGAATCTGAGGGTAAGTTCAGCAACTTTAGCTATGAAGCTGACAATACTGTTAATTATGAAGAAGTTGTCATACATTAACATTGCTACCGGTATTTTGCGAAGGCAGTTGATTGTTTTGGAGATGGGACAAACAATGCCCACGAATTAAAACACAAAATAGTTTTTATTTAAAATAAAAAATTGATGGATTTATAGCGTTTTGAAAAGAAGACATAGGCCTAGGCTACAATGGTCAAATAATTACCTTCCACAGGATCGCAGCTGAGTGGGAACAAGATCTCCCTGGTCCAGCAACACGCGTACATCCCGCAGTTTTGACTTCTCCAGCTTCAGTTACCAGCACCCAAGCATTATGCCATGCATTGTTCAAACACTGGCTAGGCTCTACATTTGCTTTCAGATAAACAAAACGATCATGTTTGTATGACATGACACAACCGACTTTGTTGCTGTGCAGATATTGATATGCCTCGGAGGCTTTCAGATTGTCCATTGCTTTTCCATCTATTGCCATGGATTGCACGAAGTAGCAAATCTTGCTGTACGTTATGTTGGGCCACGTCGTCATGTTATCCTCCCAGTTCTGCACTGAATTCGGGTGGAGGAGAGTAGCGCCATCTCCAGTCAAAGTAGTAGAACCGTGTTCCCAAGCTAGCGTCGACATCGCTGTGTTTGTGTTTACACCGGCAGACGTTGTGCAAACAACTTCCGGCGGAAATGAAATGCATTTGTGTAGAGTTATGGCGCCAACCGGGATACAGCGCGTAAACTTGTGTAATGCTCAAATGTTGCTGTAGGAAGCCTACATGTTTCTCCTTTGTCTGGTATTTTGTTGCAGCTTTAGTGAATTATATTAATCATGAATTTTGAGTCAAATATAACCTATTTTTAAAACCTCTTTATAAAGTCGGTTTTGAATCATGAACTGGGAATTTACATACCAAAGTCCAATATATCAAATATCCTTCCCCCAACTGACATTTTTGTGTATTACATTTCAGAACAATCCAGGATGTTTTTTTGTTGCAGTCAAACAGATCCGTCCATAAATGCAGGTAAAGTCATTGTTAGCTGCCCATCGCTGCAGACGTGTGTGTGGTCTTTAATGAGTAGCCTAAATGAGCCTAGTCAAGGCAAAGGTTTGATTTAACAATTCAGTGTATTCTTTATTTTAATGAAAAAGCATAATGCCATAATGGTAAACCAACAGAAAACATGACTAATATAACACATTACATTTTAAAGGAAGTCATTTCAACAAGAAGAGATAAGAAATAATATTGACCTAATCTTCTTTTCCAGGTCCCTCTCAGGGAGACATCTCCAGCTCTGGCCCCCCACCAGCAGCAGAAGAGAGCACTGTGGAGTCCGCTTTACCCTCTAATGTCACCATGGAGGAGGTACCCTCCACCTCACCATCAACACCTTGGCCAGCGCCAACAGTGCCACCCCATCCCATCACCTCCCGTCCTGCACCATCTCACTCCATCCACTCTGGCTCTGCTCCCCAACCCATCACCTCCCGTCCTGCACCATCTCACTCCATCCACTCTGGCTCTGCTCCCCAATCCATCACCTCCCGTCCTGCACCATCTCACCCCATCCACTCTGGCTCTGCTCCCCAATCCATCACCTCCTGTCCTGCACCATCTCACCCCATCCACTCTGGCTCTCCACCCCAACCCATCACGTCTGGCTGGACACCACAGGGCCCCCAAGCCAAACTGCTCCAACACATCCTGGACACACAAACACAACAAATCCATGTTACACAGACCTCCCAACACATCAACCAAGCTCTTTATGATTTATTAGAAAAAGCACATGAAACACAGAAGGCACACCTGGATGTGGAGAAGAACCGGCTCCAGCTGGATAGGGAGCGCTTGAGGGTGGAGACAGAGCGCCTGCAGGTGGAGAGGGAGCGCCTCCAGCTGGAGAAGGATCGCCTGGGGGAAGTGGAGGACCGGGAGGTGCGTCGGCAGCGCTCTGTCTCCAGGTCAGTCGCCCTAGAACACCAGACGCCTGTGAGTTCAAGAACTGCCAGTGCCTCCCCCACCCTTCCTCTGGGAACACCATCAGCCTCCATGTGCAGTCCCCTCGCATTAATATCACCCACTGCACCACACTTTTATTTCTTATTTGCCCCATTCCCATTACCGGTAATCCCAACCCATTCCACCCAGCCATCACAAACCAGCCCTGCCTACACCTCCCTTACCGTAACCAGCCCTGCACCAACCTCCCCTACCTTAACCATTTCTGCCCCAACCTTCCCTACCTTAACCAGCCCTGCACCAACCTCCCCTACCTTAACCAGCCCTGCCCCAACCTTCCCTACCTTAACCATTTCTGCCCCAACCTTCCCTACCTTAACCAGCCCTGCACCAACCTCCCCTACCTTAACCAGCCCTGCACCAACCTCCCCTACCTTAACCAGCCCTGCCCCAACCTTCCCTACCTTAACCAGCCCTGCCCCAACCTCCCCAACCTTAACCAGCCCTGCCCCAACCTTAACCAGCCCTGCCCCAACCTCCCCTACCTCAACCATTTCTGCACCAACCTCCCTTACCTTAACCATTTCTGCACCAACCTCCCCTACCTCAACCATTTCTGCACCAACCTCCCCAACCTCAACCATTTCTGCCCGCTCTCTCATCCCTCCAACCTCCGGATCTGTTAAACGGCGAGTCCAGGAGACAGTCAGGCCTTGGCCTGCACCCACTGCTAAGAATAAAAAACTTAAATAAACAAATAATGTCATAAAATACAACAAGTGTTATCTTGTTTTCTTACTCAGGCCAGGTCAAATGTTCCTCTGCCTTTGACCTCTTGACCCCAATCCCCTGCCCTTGACCTCTTGCCCCCAATCCCCTGCCCTCTTGCCCCCTATCCCCTGTTCAAATGGGATTAGAGTGAAGGAGTGTGCACCGGTACACACAACACATTGCCTGACGACTCAAACTGAATAATTCCGCTGTTCTATTGTTCGCTACATACTTCAGTGTGAGACTGCCATCATTGAAGTCATTTGTGGAGACGTCAAAATGAGGGATGTTGTACATTTTACATTTACATTTTAGTCATTTAGCAGACGCTCTTATCCAGAGCAACTTACAGTTAGTGAGTGCATACATTATTTAAAAAAAATAATAATTCATACCCCCGTGGGAATCGAACCCACAACCCTGGTGTTGCAAACGCCATGCTCTACCAACTGAGCTACATCCCTGCCGGCCATTCCCTCCCCTACCCTAGTTGACGCTGGGCCAATTGTGCGCCGCCCCATGGGTCTCCCGGTCATGGCCGGCTACGACAGAGTGCTTTTCACCACTGGGACTGGTAAGTGTGGAAAGCGATCTGTTGAAGTCGATAAATGACAAACTGGGCATACTAGATTTGGTCAGAAAGGATATAAAGGAGTTGAAGACGAGTCTTGAAATGAGTGACGAAAAAGCTGCGATAATGGAGAAAGATCCAAAAAAGCTAAAAGGGACAGTCACTAAGATAGAAACGGACGTTAAGGAACTTAAAAAGGAGAACAACTTTCTGAGAGAAGCCTTACTAGACATACAGACTAGATCGATGAGAGAAAATCTAGTACTTACGGGGATCCAAGAAAAAGGAGAGGCTACCGGAAAAAATTGTGAAGGACTTCTTTCCTACAGCGCTTCAAATCCCACTCGATGCTGTCGATAAAATCCAACTCGAACGTGTACACCGTTTCGGATAAAGAGGACAGAGATATGAGCGTCCAATCGTTGCCAAATTTGCTTACTTTAAGGATAAAGTAATGGTTAAAAGCCTAGGTAAAAGACCTGCTGGCACGGAAATAGGCATGAAGGATCAGTTCCCGAAGGAGATTGGGTACAGAACTTTGCACCGTTCTGCAATCTTCAAGGAAAATAGATTAAAAGGGAAGCGTTTTGCTCTCGTAGTCGATAAACTGTATATTGACAACCAAATGTTCCGCAACACAAAGACTACTCCATGGCTATTCTGAAATTTCTAATAGAGGAGTCGAATAATGGAACACTCAATGCTAGCCATGGTAGGGATTGTAATAATAAAACACATTTATAGTATTTATACTATTTTATATAGGGATAAGACGGTATTACAAGAAAGGATAACAAGCAAAATAATACATCTTCAAATATAACTAATTAGAACACAAGTACTCAATCACCGGAGGCAGAGTTGCAAAGAAAAAGCCATATCTCAGACTGGCCAATAAAAATAAAAGATTAAGATGGGCAGTCTGAGAAATGGCTTTTTCTTTGCTACTCTGCCTAGAAGATCAGCATCCCGGAGTCGCCTCTTCACTGTTGATGTTGAGACTGGTGTTTTTAATGAAGCTGCCAGTTGAGGACCTGTGAGGCGCCTGTTTCTCAAACTAGACACTCTAATGTATTTGTCCTCTTGCTCAGTTGTGCACCGGGGCCTCCCACTCCTCTTTCTATTCTGGTTAGAGACAGTTTGCGCTGTTCTGTGAAGAGAGTAGTACACACTAAAAAATAAAAAATGTACATTACCATGTAGTTTACCAATAAAATGGTCTGATGGTGATGTGGATATACTCAAAATACATATCCCAAATGAAATAAATGATCTCACTCCAATACATTTTAATAGAAAGTTAGCAAAAATAGATAAGATCTTGCTACCATGGAAAGGTAAATACCTGTCTATTTGTGGAAAAATCACCCTGATTTAACTCTTTAGTATTATCCCAGTTTACCTATTTGCTTATGGTCTTGCCTACGCCTAGCGAACAGTTTTTTAAATTATATGAGAAAAATGTTTTCCATTTTATTTGGAACGGCAAGCCAGACAAAATTAAACAGACCTATTTATATAATGAATATGAATTCGGAGGACAGAAATGATTAAATATTAAAGCATTAGACCTATCACTAAAGTTATACTTAGATCCAGACTGGTTCTCTAGCAAATTAGTAAGATTGTCTCATCCCATGTTCAAGAATGGCCTTTTTCCTTTTATTCAGATAACAACCTCTCACTTTCAGTTATTTGAAAAGGAAATAATCTCCCAAATATCACTATTTCTAAAACAAGCCATAGAAAGTTGGTTGCAATTTCAATTTAATCCTCCAGAAACGACAGAACAAATATTGAAACAAATATTGTGGTTAAACTCAAATATACTAATTGATAAAAAAAACATTATTTTCTGAATAAATAAAAATAATATGTCTAATCTTAGTAGGACTGGTGGAGTTATGTCGCACATGCAGCTAACAAAAACATATGGAAATGTCTGCTCTACCCAAATAATTGCAGCATTACCGCAAAAATGGAAGAGGAAAGTGGAAGGGGGAAAAAGTAAGGAACTTGTCTGTTGGCCCTGCATTACAGAATATAATTGGTTAAAGAAAATTGTGATAAATAAAAAAGTATACCAGTTTCATTTAAGGACCAAAGCATTGACAGCCGTCCCATATAGATTGCAAAATAGTTGGGAAGAGATTTTTGACGTACCAATGTTTACTGACACGCAAAACGACACCGGATTCAAAACTTAGAATTTTTCACTTTTTATTATTATACAAATTCTTGCTACCAATAGAATGTTATTTATATGGGGGATGTAATCTTCCCAGCGCTGCAGATTTTGCTACGAAGAGACAGAATCATTAGATAATCTGTTTTGGTACTGTCCATTTGTAGCTTGTTTTTGGTCACAGGTCCAGGAATGGCTGAATGATTGCAATATTTACCTGGAGCTAACCCTGCAGAAAGCACTACTGGGTGATTTGAAAAGTCATAGTTAATTGTTCAATAATATAATAATAGTTTATTTTTTTCGATTTACAATCTGTAGAAACAATGAGAATAGAATGGTTCAGAACTTTTGTGAAACATCACAGTACAGTTGAAAAATATATGGCAAATAGAAATCCAATATGGATGGTGTTAAGAGATAGATGGGAGGTGTTGAATGGAGCTGAAGGATGGGACTAATAACAACTAACAACAACTAATAACAACAAGATAACTAATGTAAAGCATAATAGGTTATAGGTTGAGAGCTTTTGTGAAAGAGCACAGTTAGAAGATGAATCGGCATACCGGATGGACATCATGAAAATGATCGGAGAGGTTGAGGGTAGAGGAAGTTCAGGAGTAAAAACAAACAAAATAGAATTATTGTAAAATTGACTGTGTCCATAAAATGTATATAGTATGCATAAGCTGGAAGTAGAGGCCTAAGCGTTGTTGTTCACTATTTTACTCCAATTAGGGAGGGGGTGGTGGGGGTGGAAAGTAATAAAGGGAAATATATATTTTTTAAGGATATGTATGTATATGTGTATATATATATATTAGCAAGAGAAAATAACATATGGGGGGATTGGAAGTGATGCAGACAATTAAATTGATGGAAGTTACAATCTATCTGCAATATTAAAGCTGTTTTTAAAAAAAAGGAGAAAAGAAACCGCTACAAAAGTTTATTTGTGAGACGCGGTGTGGGTGAACGGATGATCTCTGCATGTGTAGTTCCCACCGTAAAGCATGGAGGAGGTGTTATGGTGTGGGGGTGCTTTGCTGGTGACACTGTCAGTGATTTATTTAGAATTCAAGGCACACTTGACCAGCATGGCTACCACAGCATTCTGCAGCGACACGCCATCCCATCTGGTTGGGGCTTAGTGGGACTATCACTTGTTTTTCGACATGACAATGACCCAACACACCTCCAGGCGGTGTAAGTGCTATTTGACCAAGAAGGAGAGTGATGGAGTGCTGCATCAGATGACCTGGCCTCCACAATCCCCCAACCTCCACCCAATTGAGATGGTTTGGGATGAGTCGGACGGCAGACTGAAGGAAAAGCAGCCAACAAGTGCTAAGCATATGTGGGAACTCCTTCAAGACTGTTGGAAAACATTCCAAGTGAAGCTGGTTGAGAGAATGCCAAGCGTATGCAAAGCTGTCATCAAGGCAAAGGGTGGCTATTTATAGAATCTCAAATATAAAATATTTTGATTTGTTTTTACTACATGATTCCATATGTGTATTTCATAGTTTTGATGTCTTCGCTATTATTCTACAATGTAGAAAATAGTAAAAAATAAAGAAAAACCCTTGAATGAGTAGGTGTGTCCAAACTTTTGACTGGTACTGTACAGTCGTGGTCAAAAGTTTTGAGTGACACAAATACTCATTTTCACAAAGTCTGCTGCCTCAGTTTTAATGATGGCAATTTGCATATACTCCAGAATGTCATGGAGAGTGATCAGATGAATTGCAATTAATTGCAAAGTCCCTCTTTGCCATGAAAATTAACTTAATCCCCAAAAAACATTTCTGCTGCATTTCAGCGTGGACAAGGCTGGAGATCACTCTGTCATGCTGATTGAGTTAGAATAATAGACTGGAAGCTTTAAAAGGAGGGTGGTGCTTGAAAGCATTGTTCTTCCTCTGTTAGCCATGGTTACCTGCAAGGAAACACGTGCCGTCATCATTGCTTTGCACAAAAAGGGCTTCACAGGCAAGGATATTGCTGCTAGTAAGATTGCACCTAAATCAACCATTTATCGGATCATCAAGAACTTCAAGGAGAGAGGTTCAATTGTTGTGAAGAAGGCGTCAGGGCGCCTAAGAAAGTCCAGCAAGCGCCAGGACCGTCTCCTAAAGTTGATTCAGCTGTGGGATCGGGGCACCACCAGTGCAGAGCTTGCTCAGGAATGGCAGCAGGCAGGTGTGAGTGCATCTGCATGCACAGTGAGGCGAAGACTTTTGGAGGATGGCCTGGTGTCAAGAAGGGCAGCAAAGAAGCCACTTCTCTCCAGGAAAAACATCAGGGACAGACTGATATTCTGAAAAAGGTACAGGGATTGGACTGCTGAGGACTGCTCAGGATTGGACTGCTCAGGACTCCTGAGTGGCGCAGTGGTCTAAGGCACTGCATCGCAGTGCTAACTGTGCCACTAGAGATCCTGGTTCGAATCCAGGCTCTGTCGCAGCCGGCCGCGACCGGGAGACTCATGGGCGGCGCACAATTGGCCCAGCGTCGTCCAGGGTAGGGGAGGGAATGGCCGGCAGGGATGTAGCTCAGTTGATAGAGCATGGCTTTTGCAACGCCAGGGTTGTGGGTTCGATTCCCACGGGGGGGCCAGTATAAAAAAATATGTATTCACTAACTGTAAGTCGCTCTGGATAAGAGCGTCTGCTAAATGACGTAAATGTAAGTCATTTTCTCTGATGAATCCCCTTTCCGGTTGTTTGGGGCATCCGGAAAACACCTTGTCCGGAGAAGACAAGGTGAGCGCCACCATCAGTCCTGTGTCATGCCAACAGTAAAGCATCCTGAGACCATTCATGTGTGGGGTTGCTTCTCAGCCAAGGGAGTGGGCTCACTCACAATTTTGCCTAAGAACACAGCCATGAATAAAGAATGGTACCAACACATCCTCCGAGAGCAACTTCTCCCAACCATCCAAGAACAGTTTGGTGACGACCAATGCCTTTTCCAGCATGATGGAGCACCTTGCCATAAGGCAAAAGTGATAACTAAGTGTCTCAGGGAACAAAACATTGACATTTTGGGTCCATGGCCAGGAAACTCCCCAGACCATAATCCCATGGAGAACTTGTGGTCGATCCTCAAGAGGCGGGTGGACAAACAAAAACCCACAAACTCCAAGCATTGATTATGCAAGAATGGGCTGCCATCAGTCAGGATGTGGCCCAGAAGTTAATTGACAGCATGCCAGGGCGGATTGCAGAGGTCTTGAAAAAGAAGGGTCAAAACTGCAAATATTGACTCTTTGCATAAAGTTCATGTAATTGTCAATAAAAGCCTTTGACACTTATGGAATGCTTGTAATTATACTTCAGTATACCATAGTAACATCTGACAAAAATATCTCATAACACTGAAGTAGCGAACTTTGTGAAGACCAATACTTGTGTCATTCTCAAAACTTTTGACCACGACTGTATATACAAAAGTATGTGGACACTCTTTTAAATGAGTGGATTCCAACAAGTCAATTCACAACAACAGCACTTACAGTTGACCGGGGCAGCTTTAGCAGGGCAGAAATGTGACGAACTGGAAACATCTAGTAGCAACAACGGCTCAGCCGCGAAGTGGTAGTTCACAGAAGATCACAGAACGGGACCGCCAAATGCTGAGGCGCGTAGCGTGTAAAAAATAATCTGTCCTCAACAGAAAATGGGCCTGTTGTCCTAGTAAGGTGTAAATCAATTTTGTCCTCTGGTGGTAGGATTTGGAACTGGTCATTTACCCACATTACACTCCCGGGCGGTAGGTGACAGTATACACTTGTAGTTGGTCACCGAACGTCACTTATGAAGACAGAAGAAGACATTTGAGGAAGTTTTGCCTTGTTTCTTTGTTTTTTCACGTTTCGATACTTCAGAAACCGTTAGTTCGTGTACGAATAACGAGCTTCATCTAGTCGACAACACAACTTCATGCAATTTAATGATTATGTGTTGATTGAACGCATTTGAGCTAATTTAGTATACAGCATCTCTGTCGATTACCAACGTCAGCTAGCTAGCTAGCAAACACAGTCAGGAGCATTTGTTGATGTCAATCGCTAACGTTAAGGCTTGCTCAAATCAAGATGGTGAGTGCCAGTTATCCACAGCCCATTGCACTGCTGGAAAGTAAATCATGTATTGATCAATTTACATGTTGTATGGGTTGTGCACAGTATGTTCACACTTTTCTGATAGGCATATGTTTATATTCAGAGATTACCAGAGACATGTCCTCATGTCCAACATACCAGCTAATAGCATCTATTTGAATTACATAATAGTCATACATTCCATATTTTTACTTGGGATGCGCGTCTGATCTTTATTTTAGGATGATGAGAACAAACCCGGCCTGCCGCTCTCCTTTACCGAACCCAAATCTGAGGGTTCTGATTGTAACCGTGGAGCCCAGAGTGAACAGCAGGCTCCAGAGATGGCGTCAGTGAAGCTGGAAGACTGCAGTCAAACACTGGAGCTGAATGTCAACGTTAAAGATGAAGTAAAGGAGGAAGAGATTGAAACATTTGTGTATCATGGTAAGAACAGAGCACAGCCTGTTTTCACAGTCTCCGAGTAGGACTGTAGGAGTGCTGATGTAGGGTCAGTTTTGCCTTTAAGATCATAATGAATAAGATTATATGGACTGCAGGGACCTGCTCTTAACCCAGCACCCACATTTGGATCCTATGGAAGTTGTGGGAATGTACGTTTTTGGTTTCCCATTGGTTCTGGGAAAGAAGCCAAAAGCTTCCTGACTGGTAAAACGTAACTTTTTTTAACGTTCTGAGAACAGAAGTGAACATTTCGCCTGTTCTAGGTTGCAGGGACGTTCTGAGAACGTTTTACTATGGTTCCCAGAAAGTTTTGATTGGAGGTTTTATTAACATTATGAGAACGGAAATTATAGGTTATTTGAAGGTCCCCTGTAGCTCAGTTGGTAGAGCATGGCCCTTGCAACGCCAGGGTTGTGGGTTCGTTTCCCACGGGGGCCAGTATGAAAATGTATGCACACACTAACTGTAAGTCGCTCTGGATAAGAGTGTCTGCTAAATGACTTAATTGTAATTAATGTTCTGAGAAATGTTTCAAGACTTGATAACACTGCTAGCTTAGTTTGGGTTACATGTTGTGAACTCCAAGCACAGACAGGACACTTGGAAATTAATTTGCTTAGGCATTAAACATGTATATATATTTTTTATTGTGGCACGGCATCAGTGCAATTCGAACCTATGATCTTCTGCTCTCTATTCATTGAATTAGTCCACTGCACCACCAGGATGGAGCTAGCATGCCATATATATATATATTTGTGTATATATATGTATATGTGCATATATACATATATATGTAATATATATGAATATATACATGTGTGTATATATATATATATATATATATATATTATTATGTGTGTAAATATTTACTTGTACAAAGCTGTTCATTTTAGTCTATTCAAACAGACCTCATTTCAAAGGAAACAAACACTCATTAAGATTGGGTGTGGCCGATTAGTGGGCGCGGCCAACACACCTGAACACACTTAACAAAATAGAGGATAGAGTTTTGTTGATGGGAGATTCAGAAGTGCGTTGAATGAGGTTTAGTGAGACGAAAGAAGCGGAGATGTGAAGGTTTTTCAGCGCGACAGGAGTAGAACAGAGTTGAGTTTGGGGGTGTTTTTTCAGTGTGGCCACTTGCTCTCTCAGTGTTGGCGCCCGGAGGTGAGCAGGACGATTATGAGATGGAGTTACGTCTGAATGCCACCGGGCCGGGAGAAGAGGATTATTGGTACAGGGACACAGAGAGGTTGATTTCTGAGGAGGAGGAAGAAGAGGAAGAAGAAGAGAATGAGGAAAGCAGAGGTTGGATTTGAATTTGAGGAAGATTGTGATAAAAATTGAGATTGGGTTTTGAAGAAGATTGGTGTCCAGTGCAAACAGAGTGAGCCGTACGCCAGACTGAGTTCTGGAGGTGAAATGGAAGTGAATGAGGGCGAGTTAAGTGAGGTGGAAGGTGTGGTGAAAAGCTCAGAACCAGAGCCTGGCATCAATGGACATGATAAAGAAGAATCTGGTCCAGTAGGAGTTACATTTTGGGAGAAAGAGGATCCTTGCCTTTTGGCAGAACCATTTGTGGTTTCAGGGTGGGTGGGAAAGGAGTTGGGTGCAGTTGAATTAGTGAAGGTAACCTGTAGTGGACTTGTGATATTTGTTTGTGTTTCTTCTGACCAGAGGGAGCAGGCGCTCCGTGTCACGCAACTTGGGTCAAGATCTGTTTCTTGCTTTGCTCTTAGGAACAGGGCACCATTGAAAATAGGAATTTCTGGGGTAGCGTTAAGTGTGGAGGTGGAGCAATTGAAGTTGAAGATTACTGCTGTTTGTGATGCCTGCCGTTTGGTGTGAATCAGACCCGGTGGTGAAACAGAGGATTCACTGTCAGTCCTTTTGAGTCAGTCTTTACCCGACAAAGTCATGTTAGGATATATCAGTTATCCTGTTAAGAGCTTTTGTGCCGAATCCACTGAGCTGTTTCAGGTGCAACATTTATGGTAATGTCACAGCAGTTTGTAGGAGGGAGATTCCAAGATAAGGGAATGGGATAGAGGATTGTGTAGTTTCGGTGGATAAAGTTGTGTGTGCCAACTGTAGGGATAGCCATGTTGCTGGTGATCAGAAGTGTCCGGTGCGAGAGAGGCAGGTTGAGGTGGCTAGAGCCAAGAGTAGTGCAGAAGGTGTCGTATGCTGAGGCAGTGAAGAAGGTAGAGGAGGGTGGATCAAGGGTGAGGGTTCTGAGAGGATCCCTGTGAATAGTAGATCTGTGCCAGCGCAGAGGGATAGGCCAATGAGTGATATATGCTTCAGTAAGGTTGACTTCTTAGCTTTCAAAGCAATGGTTATCAACTGTACCACAGAAATGGAATGTAAATCACAGAAAATAGATGCTGCAATGAAGTATTTGAGCATATGAGATTTGACTTCAGAAGAGTTACAGGGTGTGTTGAGTGGTGGTGTCCCATCTTCCCAGGCCGTTGGCATGGTGCAGGAGCAGATAGGGTCAAAGTAGTAAAATGGGGTAGTGGGTTTTTAATGAGTGTTGGGTTAGTTGGCAGGGTGTTTTTTTTAAAATTTAATTTGAGTTTTTCTTTTTCCCATTTTGTATCACAAACTATATTGGATTGATATTATAGTCCTGTTGGGGGTGGTTATGCAACATATTGGATGTCAAGAAGTAGTTTTGATGCTGAGAACGGAACGTTTGTTTTTAAATAGCCTTCTTAGAATGTTCTTTGAACATTACTAATGTTTTCTTGTGAGAACGTTACTTTAAATCAGGGGTGTCAAACTCATTCCTCAGAGGACCTAGTGTCTGCTGGTTTTAGTTTTTTCCTTTCAATTAAGCCCTAGACATTCAGGTGAAGGGAGTCCCTTACTAATTACTGACTTTAATTCATCAATCAAGTACAAGGGAGGAGCGAAAACCCGCAGACACTCGGCCCTCCGTGGAATGAGTTTGACACGTGCTTTTAATAGAACCATGAGGAAAACTGTAGAAAACATTATGCTGAAGTACTGAAATTTCCACCTAAGAAACATATGGTTCTCAGAACGTTATGTGCTAGCTGGGTATCCTGCACCATTCCCAGAACATTGTGGGAAGGTTATATGCAAAATAACTATAGAAAACCACTCTCACCAAGCTCTAAAAAACATATCGCTCTCAGAATGTTATGCGTTAGCTGGGAAATCAGCACGCCTAGTCTTTAAGGTAAATTGATTAGGCTAACTCCTGTTTTAAATGTTTTGAATCCTCTAGCAATACGCTTTTGGAAACCTTTGGAACTTAACTGTCATATATAAATAAGAAATAATCCTTCAAATACAAAACATACACATACTCTGCACAGTTTAGCGAAGCTGTACCCGGCTGTTTTCACACACCGCCTCTGCTACGACACATCCTCTCGCCTTGTGCTTGCATTTCCATTGGACTATTCCATTCCACATATCCGGCTGGATCGCATGTGTTTCTCAAAATACAGTCGGGTGCAACTTTCCTAGACTGCGTACTGTAAGTAATCATTTTGTATTTGAGAAGAAATGTCTTGCTTATATGAAAGTTAAGCTCCAAATGTTTCCAAAACCGTATCGCAAGTGAGGTGTATTTGCGTTTAGACAGAGCATTTGGGTAACGTAGGGCATCGTTGGAGATCCAGGGACATTTCCCTCACTAGGCAAAATGGGACGTGGAATGGCTCCACTATAATGTAATTGGAGTGATAATAATAATAATAATATGCCATTTAGCAGACGCTTTTATCCAAAGCGACTTACAGTCATGCGTGCATACATTTTTTTTGTGTATGGGTGGTCCCGGGGATCGAACCCACTACCTTGGCGTTACAAGCGCCGTGCTCTACCAGCTGAGCTACAGAGGACCAGAGAAGGGTAAGCTACTCACCTGATTTGCCATCAACATTTTATATTTGTCTTCAACTTAGCGCCGCCTGAAGGGCTCAAAGAAGAGATGGAAGAACAGAAAGTCTTACTACTCAAAGGTATGTGTTTTCTTTCTTGTCACACATGGAACATTTAAAGCAACAGTTCAGAGTCTGGCCAGAATTCAAACCAACATGGATAACCGACACCGCTCAGCAACTGCCCTTTAGAATGTTTGCTCCAGCCTGCCTTGTTTCATGGGGCTGGACACCCAATGACAAACAATACCTTGATTCTATCAATGTTATGGAAAAGTACACATGATTTTATGATGCATGCAGACCCATCAGGCTAATGGCATTCACCTGGATGCTGTACTCCGTCCAAGAGATACACTTGATTGAGTTGCACCCTCTTTTGCCTTCAGAACAGCTTTAATTCATCGGGTCCTGGGCTCTACAAGGTGTTGAAAGCGTTCCACAGGGATGCTGGCCCATGTTGACTCCAATGCTTCCCACATTTGTCAAGTTGGCTGGATGTCCTTTGGGTGGTGGACCATTCTTGATACACACGGAAAACTGTTGAGTGTGAAAAGTACAGCAGAAAAACACAAATAGTTGTGTAATAGCCTACAACCTTATGTTGTGTTATGTAGGTCCATGATAGAGGTGGACAATTTTGCTAAACTCGTAATGCATTTGTTATATTCCTCAAGAATCAATGGAACCTTTGGATGAGAGCTGGACATAAGTCTCTAGTGAAAGGTTGTCTGAAATGTATAGGACAACTAATTCTGAAACAGAACCAACCCCTCAAAGGACCAACAAGTTGAAATGTCAATTCAACATGTTACTGTGAAAGATCCAGACTAAATAGAAGCTAGGCTATCATTCTGGAGAGGGTTTACTGGCTAATTTTGCTGTAGACTTTCATAGCAAGATATGCCAGTTATGACTGAGTAGTATTGTAAATCCTACTCTGCAATAGATTAGGTGCATTAACTTGATTTAGCATTCAGGACCCAAAGTAGCGGTTTATAACGGCTAATATACCACGCCCCGTTGAGCCTTATGGCTTAAATAGAACAGTTGCAAGTGTGTTTCTCAATGTCACCAGCAATGAGTAAGTAACTGGTAAGGTAATAAAAAGTTTAGCCTATTTCCTAGGAATTAATCACATGCATTAACTACAACCTGATGCTGTTTCATATCCATTTCACATGTTGTTAAAGGAAAAAGAAAACAGAAAGGAATGGAGGAAACTGAAAAAAAGAGGCACAGATTCACCCCTGGAGATGAGGATCGTATTATTTCGGGGGTTCTTGGGCACTGGGAGGATCTCTTCGGCGCCCAGGCCCACATTCGCCCCCGGGGGTCAAAGACTGCAACCTGGAACAGCATCGCGGGTACCTTGACCTCGGCTGTGGCGAGATGTGGCGACGATGTCCGGAAGAAGTACAATCTCATCAGGAACCAAATCAAGCAGAAGGTTTCATCTCTCCGGGCATTGTCCAGCCAGACTGGTGGGGGGCCCAACACAGTGCTGGAGCTGACCCACCTGGAGCAGCAACTGCTCTCCCGAATGGCAGAGACCGTAACAGGTGTAGGGCCTGCTGATCTGGGAATTGGTGAGTGCTAATGTTGTAATTATATCTTAATGTTATATTAAATTATAATTACATCATAGTATTAATATATTATATATTAGGCCTATATACGGTATATACGGAATTCCCTGATCGGTTTCCTTCCACTCTGGCAACTGATTTAGGAAGGACTTTATCCTGTGGTTGAATCTGTGTTTGAAATGAAATGCTTGACTGTTGGACCTTTTGAGATATTTGTATGTGTGGGGTACATAAATGAGGTAGTCATAAAAAAATCATGTTAAACACCATTATTACACACAGTGAGTCCATGTGACTTGTTAAGCATATTTTTACTCCTGAACTTATTTAGGCTTGCCATAACAAGGGGGTTGAATACTTATTGACTCAAGACATTTCAACTTTTCATTTTTAATTAATTTGTAAACATTTTGAAAAAACATTATTCCACTTTGAAATTATGGGGTATTGTGTATAGGCCAGTGATAAAAAAAGCACAATTGAATCCGTTTTAAGTTCAGGGGGTGTGTATGCTTTCTGAAGGCACTGTATATACAAATGTGCCAAATCTGAGGGTTTTTGAATTGATCATGTTTACAATGTTCAATATTCATCAAACAATTGTTATTGAAATCTAAACACTGCTCATGTTACAGAGCATTCAGTAAAGCTTCAAATTACATCACTTCCTGCTTTGTAGCGTTTACAGACTGAAGGTTATAGTGTCGTAGAGGAGGCCTGGGTAAGCCCAAAATGTCAGCCACATCCCCACTTTCATTAATTATTTTTAAACTATGTTTTTACATACAAAAGTCATATATATATATATACCTGACATTTTCGTGTATTACATTTCGGAACAATCCAGGATATTGTGATATTTTTGCAGTCAAACAGATCCGTCCATAAATGCAGGTAATAGTTTTTTTTTTACTTTTTTTTTTTTTTACCATTTAAAAATACATAAAGAAGCCACACCAGGCATCCAATACATGTACCGAAATGACAGAGGACTATACACACAGGAAGTCAGACTTGTTTCCATTGTGGACCTCTATTGCTAGGCAAGTGGCTGCAATACTCAATCACACACAATGTCCACATATTTAGATTTATGCAAAAATTAAAGCAAATTTACACATCTAACAAATCAGTCCACTAGCGCAGAGTGGCTTTACACTTGGCTAGGAGGCTATCTCAACATTAACCAAGCTTTGAAGGAGTGTTTGAACCTATGACTAGCAGAAAGTTTATATCGCGTCAGACGTGTGTGTGTGTGGTCTTTAATGAGTAGCCTAAATGAGCCTAGTCAAGGCAAAGGTTTGATTTAACAATATCACTGTGAGCAACACAAACTTTATTAAATTCCATAAGTATTAAATCAGCATCAGTACCTGATGAATGGAAAGGACGGAAAACACTCCAGGAATAATTTAAGTGTATTCTTTATTTTAATGAAAAAGCATAATGCCATAATGGTAAACCAACAGAAAACATGACTAATATAACACATTACATTTTAAAGGAAGTAATTTCAACAAGAAGTGATAAGAAATCATATTAACCTAATCTTCTTTTCCAGGTCCCTCTCAGGGAGACATCTCCAGCTCTGGCCCCCCACCAGCAGCAGAAGAGAGCACTGTGGAGTCCGCTTTACCCTCTAATGTCACCATGGAGGAGGTACCCTCCACCTCACCATCAACACCTTGGCCAGCGCCAACAGTGTCACCCCAACCCATCACCTCCCGTCCTGCACCAGCTCACTCAATCCACTCTCAATCAATCAATCAAATTTATTTTATAAAGCCCTTTTTACATCAGCAGTTGTCACAAAGTGCTTTACAGATACCCAGCCTAAAACCCCAAAGAGCAAGCTCTGCACCTCAACCCATCACCTCCTGTCCTGCACCATCTCACTCCATCCACTCTGGCTCTGCTCCCCAACCCATCACCTCCCGTCCTGCACCAGCTCACTCAATCCACTCTGGCTCTCCACCCCATCCCATCACCTCCTGTCCAGCACCATCTCACTCCATCCACTCTGGCTCTGCTCCCCAACCCATCACCTCCTGTCCTGCACCATCTCACTCCATCCACTCTGGCTCTCCACCCCAACCCATCACGTCTGGCTGGACACCACAGGGCCCCCAAGCCAAACTGCTCCAACACATCCTGGACACACAAACACAACAAATCCATGTTACACAGACCTCCCAACACATCCACCAAGCTCTTTATGATTTATTAGAAAAAGCACATGAAACACAGAAGGCACACCTGGATGTGGAGAAGAACCGGCTCCAGCTGGATAGGGAGCGCTTGAGGGTGGAGACAGAGCGCCTGCAGGTGGAGAGGGAGCGCCTCCAGCTGGAGAAGGATCGCCTGGGGGAATTGGAGGCCCGGGAGGTGCTTCGGCAGCGCTCTGTCTCCGGGTCAGTCGCCCTAGAACACCAGACGCCTGTGAGTTCAAGAACTGCCAGTGCCTCCCCCACCCTTCCTCTGGGAACACCATCAGCCTCCATGTGCAGTCCCCTCGCATTAATATCACCCACTGCACCACACTTTGATTTCTTATTTGCCCCATTCCCATTACCGGTAATCCCAACCCATTCCACCCAGCCATCACAAACCAGCCCTGCCCCAACCTCCCCTACCTTAACCAGTTCTGCACCAACCTCCCCTACCTCAACCATTTCTGCACCAACCTCCCCTACCTTAACCACTCCTGCCCCAACCTCCCCTACCTCAACCATTTCTGCCCGCTCTCTCATCCCTCCAACCTCCGGATCTGTTAAACGGCGAGTCCAGGAGACAGTCAGGCCTTGGCCTGCACCCACTGCTAAGAATAAAAAACTTCAATAAACAAATAATGTCATAAAATACAACAAGTATCTTGTTTTCTTACAGCCTCTTCACTACACTATACATATTACTCACATGTAAACTTGCGTACTTACCATGGAAGAGGAGGTAGAGAGGAGGGAGTGGTCCGAATGTTTAGTTTTCTTCCAGTTCCGCGCAACTGTTCTGTTAAGCGCGTAGTGAGTCACTCAGCCACGGAACGGGAGAGGAGGATCAGGCCGCCCCAGAAGGGGACAGTTAGTCAAAGGATGCGGAAAGGGAGGAGAGTAGGGTCGACAAGGCAGAGTTAGGAGGGAGAAGGATTTAGCAAAAGGAGGAGAGAAGAGAAAGTAGCGGGAGAGACCGAAGATTGCAGCAGCGCATGGCCATCTGGGTAGGGCTGGAGTAGAGATGGAGAGAAAAGGAAACAAAGTAGTGATCAGAGACATGGAGTGGGGTTGCAGTGAGATTAGTAGGCGAACAGACTAGTGAAGATGCGATCCAGCGTATTGTCTGCCTTTTGAGTGGGAGGTGACTGGGAAAGGGTGAGGTCAAAAGAGGAAAGTAGTAGAAAGAAAGAGGTGGAAGAAAAATTAATTGAAGTCAGGCATCTGGAGGTTAAAGTCGCCCAATACGATGAGTGGTGAGCCACCTTGTCAAGCTCATTAAGGAACTCTCCAATGACACCTGGTGGGCGATACCAAGTTAGTTGATGTGAGCCATGACCAGCCTTTCAAAGCACTTCATGGCTACAGACGTGAGTGCTACGGGTCGGTAGTCATTTAGGCAGGTTACCTTAGTGTTCTTGGGCACAGGGACTATGGTGGTCTGCTTGAAACATGTTGGTATTACAGACTCAGACAGAGAGAGGTTCAAAATGTCAGTGAAGGCACTTCCAGTTGGTCAGCGCATGCTCGAATTGGAGTGGGTCCAGGGTTTCCAGATTAAGCCCTCTTAATCTGAACTCTTAATCTTAGATCAGCACTCCACTAAAACGTGCCCCTATTTCAGTCATATTGGAAATGATGATGCAGCTGTGATAAGCCAAATTGATAGCTTATTCATATCAATCAATCAATTTTATTTTATATAGCCCTTCTTACATCAGCTAATATCTCGAAGTGCTGTACAGAAACCCAGCCTAAAACCCCAAACAGCTAGTAATGCAGGTGTAGAAGCACGGTGGCTAGGAAAAACTCCCTAGAAAGGCAAAACCTAGGAAGAAACCTAGAGAGGAACCAGGCTATGAGGGGTGGCCAGTCCTCTTCTGGCTGTGCCGGGTGGAGATTATAACAGAACCATGCCAAGATGTTCAAAAATGTTCATAAGTGACAAGCATGGTCAAATAATAATCAGGAATAAATCTCAGTTGGCTTTTCATAGCCGATCATTAGCCGATCATTACACTGATAATGATCATCAGCATGGTGTCTAGAAATAAAACACAGTATGCAGTACCTTTAAACCAAATACATAAAAAATACACTTATTTTTGTAATGGTAAAACATCTGGTTGACAAGTTTCTACAGTAAAGTCTGTCAGATTATTCCATGCATTCACTGCTCTAAAATGTATATTACCCGGCTCTAGAAGGTCTATTACGCAGCTCTAGAAGATATATTACGCAGCTCTAGAAGGTCTATTACGCAGCTCTAGAAGGTCTATTACGCAGCTCTAGAAGGTCTATTACGCAGCTCTAAAGGGTCTATTACGCAGCTCTAGAAGGTCTATTACGCAGCTCTAGAAGGTCTATTACGCAGCTCTAAAGGGTCTATTACGCAGCTCTAAAGGGTCTATTACACAGCTCTAGAAGGTCTATTACGCAGCTCTAAAGGGTCTATTACGCAGCTCTATAAGGTATATTACGCAGCTCTAGAAGGTCTATTACGCAGCTCTAAAGGGTATATTACGCAGCTCTAGAAGGTCTATTACGCAGCTCTAGAAGGTATATTACGCAGCTCTAGAAGGTCTATTACGCAGCTCTAGAAGGTCTATTACGCAGCTCTAACTTATGTTCTGTTCTTTGGTAAACTAGAAAGAAGGATCTATGTGGCCTGCACCCAACTAAGACTTCCTGAACCAAATACAAATCACCACACAAATGATAATCAAAACCGATCTAGGCTAACCTGGACGTCTGGATTTACAGAAGAAAAGAAAACCATTGAAGTCAATGGGGCACAGGATGCTGAGATGATGTCCAACAGGAATGAGCTCATTATACACGGTTCACAGTAAAACGGTAGAACAATCTAGGTGATGGGTTCATCTTTCAATCAACATCTAGCAAGAGTGAGTGGGTTTACCTTGGTTACAGAGAAATGACTGCCAGCTATTGGTCCCTGGACAACAAATGGCACTAATTTTACATTTACGTCATTTAGCAGACGCTCTTATCCAGAGCGACTTACAAATTGGTGCATTCACCTTATAGCCAGTGGGATAACCACTTTACAATTAGTATTATTATTATTAGTATTATTATTATTATTATTTATTTATTTATTTGGGGGGTTAGAAAGATTACTTTATCCTGTCCCAGGTGTTCCTTAAAGAGGTGGGGTTTCAAATGTCTCCGGAAGGTGGTGATTAACTCCGCTGTCCTGGCGTCGTGAGGAAGCTTGTTCCACCATTGGGGTGCCAGAGCAGCGAACAGTTTTGACTGGGCTGAGCGGGAACTGTGCTTCAGCAGAGGTAGGGGAGCCAGCAGGCCAGAGGTGGATGAACGCAATGCCCTCGTTTGGGTGTAGGTGTAACTGATCAGAGCCTGAAGGTACGGAGGTGCCGTTCCCCTCACAGCTCCGTAGGCAAGCACCATGGTCTTGTAGCAGATGCGAGCTTCAACTGGAAGCCAGTGTAGGGGTGGGGTGACGTGAGAGAACTTGGGAAGGTTGAACACCAGACGGGTTGCGGCATTCTGGATGAGTTGTAGGGGTTTAATGGCACAGGCAGGGAGCCCAATCGATGCTAAGGAACTATTAAAAGTTCTCATCATGTAGAAAACACTGGCTAAACTCACTGCTGGCTCTTTGTGTGTGCGCAAAATCTTGTTCTATTTGCGGACCTCACAGGAATGAGAAGAATCCCATATTAAATAAAATTACTACAGCCTGAGTAATTATATTATGACATGTGATTCACACTCCCGCACAACAGGTGGCGTACGTCTACGTCTGTGGAAAAATAAAATGCGGAAGTTGCCATCGCGTTTGTTATGGTTATTTATTTTAGTAGAGATACCAAGGAATAAATTACACAGTACTCGTTAAACAAATAACTTCCCCCAGTCTACAAAAAGCATTTCTGGTTCCGTTTTAGCGCAGCAAGGCCTCAGGTAATAACCCCATCCTCGAATAGTGTTGCAGTGCAAATGGCCAGGCAAGGCCTCGATAGCTAGCTAAAAGTTAACAAGCAATACATTGAAAATATCACCACATACTGTTTTTGTTTTGCTCACAAGTAAGCAAAATATGTTAATGTCTAACTAGCTAAACTAAGTATTCAGTAGCTAGGGGGAAATATATGCTAAAATATAGTCGCGACGTGACGATGTTATCCCTGGATAGCGTCGGGACTAGCTAAACGCACGTAGAACTTACATTCGCTACCTTGCCATTTATTTCGTAGCTTAGCCAGCCAAGGCCCGGGATATGGTACTAAATTAGCGTAACAACATTGATTAAGGGCGACTCCAGCGTTATGGACGTTACATTAGCATACAAAAGTATAACTTTTAATGTCTCCCAGAATTGCCCAGTATCTGTGCTTTATGCCACGTTCACAACCACTGGGAATTCGGGAAGAATTACGAGGTCAAATCATGACGTCGGAGCTCGAGAAAGAGGCCGGAGTTCCCGAGTTGGATGACCGTTAAAATCGATTTTTAATCGTCGGAGCTCGTCTCTTTCCGAGTTCCCAGTTGTTTTGAACGCGGCGTTAGAGATGACGACGACGAGTATGACGCGTCTCCTGGCAGTGCTATCGGGATCATTGGGACGTCCCTACCCTCAACCCCTAACCAAAACCCTTGCCTAACCTTAACATTACCATTTAAAATGGCAACTTCAATGGGGGGTCTGGACGTCCAAGGACCCCGGATATCACGGAGCAACTTTGACATAAACCGCGTGAGAGAGGAATGTGCACAGCACAACGACGAGAGAGGGGGATAGAGTTAGTGAAAGGATGCCTTATCTACTTTGAAGAACTAGTACAATTATTTTGTAGACAGCTCTACAACATACTTAGGCAGGCTAGCCTAGCTAAATTGGATGACTAAAGACTACCGTATGGGGAGCAGAGAGAACGTTGTCTGGCTGTCTGTATGCTACTGCCTGGCAGAGATGAGATGATGACTTTAAGGAATGAAAAATAACAGTCATCAAATAAAAGCTAAGTAATATACACAACTGAAATATTGTATTATTTCATAGTCATTTCCTATTTTTCTATTGATGTCTACCCAATGTGGAAGTGACAGAGACAATGGAATATTTTCAATGTTTTGGCAATTGAATGTACACTATTTTTGGCTTTGGGATTTCCATTAAAAAGCTCTAGAATAATTGTCATTATTTCATAATGTATTTAAATAATCTAAATCGAAAACCGGGATTCTTTTTTAATAATCGAACCGAAACCAAACTGACCTCAAAAAGCACTAATCGCTCAGCACTACTTATTAGACAGCTCTCAAATAAAATAAAATAAAATTATATTTGCCACATGCGCCGAATACAACAGGTGTAGACATTACCGTGAAATGATTACTTACAGCCCTTAACCAACAATGCATTTATTTTTTAATAAAAAGGTTAAATAAAACAACAACAACAAAAAAGTGTTGAGAAAAAAAGAGCAGAAGTAAAATAAAATAACAGTAGGGAGGCTATATACAGGGGGGTACCGGTGCAGAGTCAATGTGCGGGGGCACCGGCTAGTTGAGGTAATATGTACATGTGGGTAGAGTTAAAGTGACTATACATAAATAATTAACAGAGTAGCAGCAGCGTAAAAAGAATGGGTGGGGGGGCAGTGCAAATAGTCTGGGTAGCCATGATTAGCTGTTCAGGAGTCTTATGGCTTGGGGGTAGAAGCTGTTGAGAAGCCTTTTGGACCTAGACTTGGCGCTCCGGTACCGCTTGCCGTGCGGTAGCAGAGAGAACAGTCTATGACTAGGGTGGCTGGAGTCTGACAATTTTGAGGGCCTTCCTCTGACACCGCCTGGTATAGAGGTCCTGGATGGCAGGAAGCTTGGCCCCAGTGATGTACTGGGCCGTATGCACTACCCTCTGTAGTGCCTTGCGGTCGGAGGCCGAGCAGTTGCCATACCAGGCGGTGATGCAACCAGTCAGGATGATCTCGATGGTGCAGCTGTATAACTTTTTGAGGATCTGAGGACCCATGCCAAATCTTTTCAGTCTCCTGAGGGGGAATAGGCTTTGTCGTGCCCTCTTCACGACTGTCTTGGTGTGTTTGGACCATGATAGTTCGTTGGTGATGTGGACACCAAGGAACTTGAAGCTCTCAACCTGTTCCACTACAGCCCCGTCGATGAGAATGGGGGCGTGCTCAGTCCTCTTTTTTTTCCTGTAGTCCACAATCATCTCCTTTGTCTTGGTCGCGTTGAGGGAGAGGTTGTTATCCTGGCACCACACGGCAAGCAGTATAATGTCAAAATACTTTTGTTACTCACCAAATATGGAGTTTCGCTGAGCTACCATCTTCATTTTTTATTTTTTATGCAAGCAACCAAAAAAATGCCTGTTCGGCACCTCCAATCACTCATTACTGCCATGCACAGGTCGGAAGTCTACAACAGATCAATACATTGAGGTGCCGAAGAGGCATTTTTATTTAGACCTTTTTTGGAAGTACACTGAACAAAAATATAACAACAATTTCAAAGATTTTACTGAGTTACAGTTTATATAAGAAAATCAGTCAATTGAAATACATTCATTAGGCCCTAATCTATGGATTTCACATGACTGGGAATACAGATATGCATCTGTTGTTCACAGATACCTTCAAATAAAAGTAGGGGCGTGGATCAGAAAAGCAGGCAGCATCTGGTGTGACCACCATTTGCCTCATGCAGCGCAACATATCTCCTTCGCATAGAGTTGGTCAGGCTGTTGATTGTGGCCTGTGGAATGTTGTCCCACTCCTCTTCAATGGCTGTGCGAAGTTGCTGGATATTGGCGGGAACTGGAACTCGCTGTTGATCCAGAGCATCCCAAACATGCTTAATGGGTGACATGCCTAGTGAGTATGCAGGCCATGGAAGAACTGGGACGTTTTCAACTTCCAGGAATTGTGTATAGATCCTTGCACCATGGGGCCATGCATTATCATGCTGGAACATGAGGTGATGGCGGCGGATGAATGGCACGACAATGGGCCTCGGGATCTTTACATGTTGCGTTTTAATATTTTTGTTCAACATAATTTACTTTTGTGTGGCTGCTGATGAAAATGACTTTCTGCCGAATGTGTTGCACTAATGTATTTTGTGTGAAGAAAAACTAGAGATACACGCCCCTTATCACTCTATTGAAGCAAAAAACAAATCAATATGAAACGCAGGTGAAATGGTTTTAAATGCAGATTTCTGAAAGCTAATGCTACCCCTGGTGACGGAATGACCCAGTGGTGGGTTTGGCGTCGAAATGAGAATGCATGAGCAGAAAATAACCCCATATCTACTGTAAAAGATGGCGGTGGCTCTTTGATGTTATGGTGCTATTTTGTTTCCACTGGCCCTGGGGCCCTTGTTAAGGTCAACGGCATCATTAACTTTACCCAGTACCAGGACATTTTAGCCAAAAACCTGCTTGCCTCTGCCAAGCTAACTAGCTAGCAAGCCACCAAATAGTCCCAGTAGATAAGGTTTACAAAAATACCATATTGTTCGATTTGGTATAAAGGAGGGAAAATTGGCACACTTTGTATCATTTTTCACGCTGAACAAAACCTGATATAGTGCCATTTCAGCAAAGCCCCAGTTCGGCATGTAATATAACTAGGTCTTTACAATGAAATACATTTAGGAGACATTTTGGGGATAAGTGGGTTAAAATCTTCTTAGAAGTCACAGAGGGTGCACGGAGGGACATGTCAAAATGCTTGAGGCTGTAATCGCTGCCAAAGATGCTTCAACAAAGTACTGAGTAAAGGGTCTGAATACTTACACTACCAGTCAAAAGTTTGGACACACCTACTCATTCAAGGGTTGTTTTTCTTTATTTTTAAATTTTTTTTACATTGTAGAATAATAGTGAAGACATCAGAACTATGAAATAACACATATGGAATCATGTAGTAACCAAAGAAGTGTTAAACAAATCAAAATATATTTTATTTTTGAGATTCTTCAAATAGCCACCCTTTGCCTTGATGACAGTTTTGCACACTCTTGGCATTCTCTCAACCAGCTTCATGAGGTAGTCACCTGGAATGCATTTCAATTAACAGGTGTGCCTTCTTAAAAGTTAATTTGTGGAATTTATTTCCTTCTTAATGCATTTGAGCCTATCAGTTGTGTTGTGACAAGGTAGTGGGGTATACAGAAGATAGTGAAGACATCAAAACTATGTAATAACACACATGGAATCATGTAGAAACCAAATAGTGTTAAACAAATCTAAATGCATTCCAGGTGAATACCTCATGAAGCTGGTTGAGAGAATGCCAAGAGTGTGCAAACTGTCATCAAGGCAAATGGTGGTTATTTGAAGAATCTCAAATCTCAAATATATTTTGATTTGTTTAAACATTTTTTGTTTACTACATGATTCCAAAAGTGTTATTTCATAGTTTTGATGTCTTCACTATTATTCTACAATGTAAAAAATAGTAAAAATAAAGAAAAAACCCTTGAATGAGTAGGTGTGTCCAAACTTTTGACAGATATATATATATACACTGCTCAAAAAAATAAAGGGAACACTTAAACAACACAATGTAACTCCAAGTCAATCACACTTCTGTGAAATCAAACTGTCCACTTAGGAAGCAACACTGATTGACAATACATTTCACATGCTGTTGTGCAAATGGAATAGACAACAGGTGGAAATTATAGGCAATTAGTAAGACACCCCCAATAAAGGACTGGTTTTGCAGGTGGTGACCACAGACCACTTCTCAGTTCCTATGCTTCCTGGCTGATGTTTTGGTCACTTTTGAATGCTGGCGGTGCTTTAACTCTAGTGGTAGCATGAGACGGAGTCTACAACCCATACAAGTGGCTCAGGTAGTGCAGCTCATCCAGGATGGCACATCAATGCGAGCTGTGGCAAGAAAGTTTGCTGTGTCTGTCAGCGTAGTGTCCAGAGCATGGAGGCGCTACCAGGAGACAGGCCAGTACATCAGGAGACGTGGAGGAGGCCGTAGGAGGGCAACAACCCAGCAGCAGGACTGCTACCTCCGCCTTTGTGCAAGGAGGAGCAGGAGGAGCACTGCCAGAGCCCTGCAAAATGACCTCCAGCAGGCCACAAATGTGCATGTGTCTGCTCAAACGGTCAGAAACAGACTCCATGAGGGTGGTATGAGGGCCCGACGTCCACAGGTGGGGGTTGTGCTTACAGCCCAACACCGTGCAGGACGTTTGTCATTTGCCAGAGAACACCAAGATTGGCAAATTCGCCACTGGCGCCCTGTGCTCTTCACAGATGAAAGCAGGTTCACACTGAGCACATGTGACAGATGTGACAGAGTCTGGAGACGCCGTGGAGAACGTTCTGCTTCCTGCAACATCCTCCAGCATGACCGGTTTGGCGGTGGGTCAGTCATGGTGTGGGGTGGCATTTCTTTGGGGGGCCGCACAGCCCTCCATGTGCTCACCAGAGGTAGCCTGACTGCCATTAGGTACCGAGATGAGATCCTCAGACCCCTTGTGAGACCATATGCTGGTGCGGTTGGCCCTGGGTTCCTCCTAATGCAAGACAATGCTAGACCTAATGTGGCTGGAGTGTGTCAGCAGTTCCTGCTAGAGGAAGGCATTGATGCTATGGACTGGCCCGCCCGTTCCCCAGACCTGAATCCAATTGAGCACATCTGGGACATCATGTCTCGCTCCAGGTCTGGGAGGAGATCCCTCAGGAGACCATCCGCCACCTCATCAGGAGCATGCCCAGGCGTTGTAGGGAGGTCATACAGGCACGTGGAGGCCACACACACTACTGAGCCTCATTTTGACTTGTTTTAAGGACATTACATCAAAGTTGGATCAGCCTGTAGTGTGGTTTTCCACTTTAATTTTGAGGGTGACTCCAAATCCAGACCTCCATGGGTTGATAAATTTGATTTCCATTGATAATTGTTGTGTGATTGTGTTGTCAGCACATTCAACTACTGTGGGGAAAAAAAGTATTTGGATGCGTAAGCAGAAAAGAACCCCATACTGTAAAATATAGTGGTAGATTTTTGGTGTTATGAGGCTGTTTTGCTTCCACTGGTCCTGGGGCCCTTGTTAAAGGGATACTTAGAGACTTTGGTCATTTGTATTTAATTTGTATTTTACCTTTATTTAACTAGGCAAGTCAGTTAAGAACAAATTCTTATTTACAATGACGGCCTACACCGGGCAAACCCGGACGACGCTGGGCCAATTGTGTGCCACCCTATGGGACTCCCAATCACGGCCGGTTGTGATACAGCCTGGAATCGAACCAGGGGGTCTGTAGTGACGCCTCAAGCACTGAGATGCAGTGCCTTAGACCGCTGCTCCACTCGGTCTGTAGTGACGCCTCAAGCACTGAGATGCAGTGCCTTAGACCGCTGCGCCACTCGGTCTGTAGTACCATTTTTATGTCTCTGTGTCCAGTATGAAGGAAGTTAGGTAGTTTCATGAGCCAATGCTAACTAGAGTTTTTTTTTTTTTTTTTGTCTTTTAATTAGTCGTTTGATGTATCTTTTTTTTTGTTTGTCCTCTTTTTTTTATATATATCTTTTTTAGCTTTAATATCACTTCCAATCCACCATTTGGTTTATTTCCGCAAAATATATATACAGTGGGGAGAACAAGTATTTGATACACTGCCGATTTTGCAGGTTTTCCTACTTACAAAGCATGTAGAGGTCTGTAATTTTTTATCATAGGTACACTTCAACTGTGAGAGACGGAATCTAAAACAAAAATCCAGAAAATCACATTGTATGATTTTTAAGTAATTCATTTGCTTTTTATTGCATGACATAAGTATTTGATACATCAGAAAAGCAGAACTTAATATTTGGTACAGAAACCTTTGTTTGCAATTACAGAGATCATACGTTTCCTGTAGGTCTTGACCAGGTTTGCACACACTGCAGCAGGGATTTTGGCCCACTCCTCCATACAGACCTTCTCCAGATCCTTCAGGTTTCGGGGCTGTTGCTGGGCAATACAGACTTTCAGCTCCCTCCAAAGATTTTCTATTGGGTTCAGGTCTGGAGACTGGCTAGGCCACTCCAGGACCTTGAGATGCTTCTTACGGAGCCACTCCTTAGTTGCCCTGGCTGTGTGTTTCGGGTCGTTGTCATGCTGGAAGACCCAGCCACGACCCATCTTCAATGCTCTTACTGAGGGAAGGAGGTTGTTGGCCAAGATCTCGCGATACATGGCCCCATCTATCCTCCCTTCAATACGGTGCAGTCGTCCTGTCCCCTTTGCAAAAAAGCATCCCCAAAGAATGATGTTTCAACCTCCATGCTTCACAGTTGGGATGGTGTTCTTGGGGTTGTACTCATCCTTCTTCTTCCTCCAAACACAGCGAGTGGAGTTTAGACCAAAAAGCTATATTTTTGTCTTATCAGACCACATTACCTTCTCCCATTCCTCCTCTGGATCATCCAGATGGTCATTGGCAAACTTCAGACGGGCCTGGACATGCGCTGGCTTGAGCAGGGGGACCTTGCGTGCGCTGCAGGATTTTAATCCATGACAGCGTAGTGTGTTACTAATGGTTTTCTTTGAGACTGTGGTCCCAGCTCTCTTCAGGTCATTGACCAGGTCCTGCCGTGTAGCTCTGGGCTGATCCCTCACCTTCCTCATGATCATTGATGCCCCACGAGGTGAGATCTTGCATGGAGCCCCAGACCGAGGGTGATTGACCGTCATCTTGAACTTCTTCCATTTTCTAATAATTGCGCCAACAGTTGTTGCCTTCTCACCAAGCTGCTTGCCTATTGTCCTGTAGCCCATCCCAGCCTTGTGCAGGTCTACAATTTTATCCCTGATGTCCTTACACAGCTCTCTGGTCTTGGCCATTGTGGAGAGGTTGGAGTCTGTTTGATTGAGTGTGTGGACAGGTGTCTTTTATACAGGTAACGAGTTCAAACAGGTGCAGTTAATACAGGTAATGAGTGGAGAACAGGAGGGCTTCTTAAAGAAAAACTAACAGGTCTGTGAGAGCCGGAATTCTTACTCGTTGGTAGGTGATCAAATACTTACAGTGGGGGAAAAAAGTATTTAGTCAGCCACCAATTGTGCAAGTTCTCCCACTTAAAAAGATGAGAGAGGCCTGTCATTTTCATCATAGGTACACGTCAACTATGACAGACAAATTGAGAATTTTTTTTCCAGAAAATCACATTGTAGGATTTTTTATGAATTTATTTGCAAATTATGGTGGAAAATAAGTATTTGGTCACCTACAAACAAGCAAGATTTATGGCTCTCACAGACCTGTAACTTCTTCTTTAAGAGGCTCCTCTGTCCTCCACTCGTTACCTGTATTAATGGCACCTGTTTGAACTTGTTATCAGTATAAAAGACACCTGTCCACAACCTCAAACAGTCACACTCCAAACTCCACTATGGCCAAGACCAAAGAGCTGTCAAAGGACACCAGAAACAAAATTGTAGACCTGCACCAGGCTGGGAAGACTGAATCTGCAATAGGTAAGCAGCTTTGTTTGAAGAAATCAACTGTGGGAACAATTATTAGGAAATGGAAGACATACAAGACCACTGATAATCTCCTTCGATCTGAGGCTCCACGCAAGATCTCACCCCGTGGGGTCAAAATGATCACAAGAACGGTGAGCAAAAATCCCAGAACCACACGGGGGGACCTAGTGAATGACCTGCAGAGAGCTGGGACCAAAGTAATAAAGCCTATCATCAGTAACACACTATGCTGCCAGGGACTCAAATCCTGCAGTGCCAGACTTGTCCCCCTGCTTAAGCCAGTACATGTCCAGGCCCGTCTGAAGTTTGCTAGAGTGCATTTGGAAGATCCAGAAGAGGATTGGGAGAATGTCATATGGTCAGATGAAACCAAAATAGAACTTTTTGGTAAAAACTCAACTCGTCGTGTTTGGAGGACAAAGAATGCTGAGTTGCATCCAAAGAACACCATACCTACTGTGAAGCATGAAACATCATGCTTTGGGGCTGTTTTTCTGCAAAGGGACCAGGACGACTGATCCGTGTAAAGGAAAGAATGAATGGGGCCATGTATCGTGAGATTTTGAGTGAAAACCTCCTTCCATCAGCAAGGGCATTGAAGATGAAACGTGGCTGGGTCTTTCAGCATGACAATGATCCCAAACACACTGCCCAGGCAACGAAGGAGTGGCTTCGTAAGAAGCATTTCAAGGTCCTGGAGTGGCCTAGCCAGTCTCCAGATCTCAACCCCATAGAAAATCTTTGGAGGGAGTTGAAAGTCCGTGTTGCCCAGCGACAGCCCCAAAACATCACTGCTCTAGAGGAGATCTGCATGGAGGAATGGGCCAAAATACCAGCAACAGTGTTTGAAAACCTTGTGAAGACTTACAGAAAACGTTTGACCTGTGTCATTG
This sequence comes from Coregonus clupeaformis, assembly GCF_020615455.1. NCBI lineage: Eukaryota > Metazoa > Chordata > Actinopteri > Salmoniformes > Salmonidae > Coregonus > Coregonus clupeaformis. The sequence goes on from NC_059220.1 coordinate 4,699,621, forward strand.
CCAACAAAGGGAATATAACAAAGTATTGAGAAACTTTTGTTATTGACCAAATACTTATTTTCCACCATAATTTGCAAATAAATTCATAATAAATCCTACAATGTGATATTCTGGATTTTTTTTCCTCATCTTGTCTGTCATAGTTGACGTGTACCTATGATGAAAATTACAGGCCTCTCTCATCTTTTTAAGTGGGAGAACTTGCACAATTGGTGGCTGACTAAATACTTTTTATCCCCACTGTATGTCATGCAATAAAATGCAAATTAATTACTTAAAAATCATACAATGTGATTTTCTGGATTTTTGTTTTAGATTCCGTCTCTCACAGTTGAAGTGTACCTATGATATAAATTACACACCTCTACATGCTTTGTAAGTAGGAAAACCTGCAAAATCGGCAGTGTATCAAATACTTGTTCTCCCACTTAAAAAGATGAGAGAGGCCTGTAATTTTCATCATAGGTACACATCAACTATGACAGACAAATTGAGGAAAAAAAATCCAGAAAATCACAATGTAGGATTTTTTATGAATTTATTTGCAAAATATGGTGGAAAATAAGTATTTGGTCACCTACAAACAAGATTTCTGGCTCTCACAGACCTGTAACTTCTTCTTTAAGAGGCTCCTCTGTCCTCCACTCGTTACCTGTATTAATGGCACCTGTTTGAACTTGTTATCAGTATAAAAGACACCTGTCCACAACCTCAAACAGTCACACTCCAAACTCCACTATGGCCAAGACCAAAGAGCTGTCAAAGGACACCAGAAACAAAATTGTAGACCTGCACCAGGCTGGGAAGACTGAATCTGCAATAGGTAAGCAGCTTTGTTTGAAGAAATCAACTGTGGGAACAATTATTAGGAAATGGAAGACATACAAGACCACTGATAATCTCCTTCGATCTGAGGCTCCACGCAAGATCTCACCCCGTGGGGTCAAAATGATCACAAGAACGGTGAGCAAAAATCCCAGAACCACACGGGGGGACCTAGTGAATGACCTGCAGAGAGCTGGGACCAAAGTAATAAAGCCTATCATCAGTAACACACTATGCTGCCAGGGACTCAAATCCTGCAGTGCCAGACTTGTCCCCCTGCTTAAGCCAGTACATGTCCAGGCCCGTCTGAAGTTTGCTAGAGTGCATTTGGAAGATCCAGAAGAGGATTGGGAGAATGTCATATGGTCAGATGAAACCAAAATAGAACTTTTTGGTAAAAACTCAACTCGTCGTGTTTGGAGGACAAAGAATGCTGAGTTGCATCCAAAGAACCTATTGTCCTGTAGCCCATCCCTTCAATACGGTGCAGTCGTCCTGTCCCCTTTGCAGAAAAGCATCCCCAAAGAATGATGTTTCAACCTCCAAAGCATGGGGGTGGAAACATCATGCTTTGGGGCTGTTTTTCTGCAAAGGGACCAGGACGACTGATCCGTGTAAAGGAAAGAATGAATGGGGCCATGTATCGTGAGATTTTGAGTGAAAACCTCCTTCCATCAGCAAGGGCATTGAAGATGAAACGTGGCTGGGTATTTCAGCATGACAATGATCCCAAACACACCGCCCGGGCAACGAAGGAGTGGCTTCATAAGAAGCATTTCAAGGTCCTGGAGTGGCCTAGCCAGTCTCCAGATCTCAACCCCATAGAAAATCTTTGGAGGGAGTTGAAAGTCCGTGCTGCCCAGCGACAGCCCCAAAACATCACTGCTCTAGAGGAGATCTGCATGGAGGAATGGGTCAAAATACCAGCAACAGTGTGTGAAAACCTTGTGAAGACTTACAGAAAACGTTTGACCTGTGTCATTGCCAACAAAGGGTATATAACAAAGTATTGAGAAACCTTTGTTATTGACCAAATACTTATTTTCCACCATAATTTGCAAATAAATTCATAATAAATCCTACAATGTGATTTTCTTGATTTTCTTTCCTCATTTTGTCTGTCATAGTTGACATGTACCTATGATGAAAATTACAGGCCTCTCTCATCTTTTTAAGTGGGAGAACTTGCACAATTGGTGGCTGACTAAATACTTTTTTTCCCCACTGTATATACACGTTACCGTTCAAAAGTTTGGGGTCACTTAGAAATGTCCTTGTTTTCCATGAAAACATACATGAAATGAGTTTGAATAGGAAATATAGCAAAATGAATAGGACATATAGTCATTGACATGGTTAGAAATAATGATTTTTAATTGTAATAATAATTGTGTCCTTCAAACTTTGCTTTCGTCAAATAATCCTCAATTTGCAGCAATTCCAGCCTTGCAGACCTTCGGCATTCTAGTTGTCAATTTGTTGAGGTAATCTGAAGAGATTTCACCCCATGCTTCCTGAAGCACCTCCCACAAGTTGGATTGGCTTGGTGGGCACTTCTTACGTACCATACGGTCAAGCTGCTCCCACAACAGCTCAGCAGGGTTGAGATCCGGTGACTGTGCTGGCCACTCCATTATAGACAGAATACCAGCTGACTGCTTCTTCCCTAAATAGTTATTGTATAGTTTGGAGCTGTGCTTTGGGTCATTGTCCTGTTGTAGGAGGAAATTGGCAACAATCAAGCGCTGTCCACGGGGTATGGCATGGCGTTGCAAAATGGAGTGATAGCCTTCCTTCAAGATCCCTTTTACCCTGTTCAAATCTCCCACTTTACCACCACCAAAGCACCCCCAGACCATCACATTGCCTCCACCATGCTTGGCAGATGGCATCAAGCACTCCTCCAGCACCTTTTCATTTGGTCTGAGTCTCACAAATGTTCTTATTTATGATCCGAACACCTCAAACTTCGATTTGTCTGTCCATAACACATTTTTCCAATCTTCCTCTGTCCAGTGTCTGTGTTCTTTTGTCCATCTTAATATTTTATTTCTATTGGCCAGTCTGAGAAATTGCTTTTTCTTTGCAACTCTGACTCCCGGAGTCGCCTCTTCACTGTTGACGTTGAGACTGGTGTTTTGCTGGTGCTATTTAATGAAGCTGCCAGTTGAGGGGACACTAATATATTTGTCCTCTTGCTCAGTTGTGCACCAGGGCCTCCCACTCCTCTTTCTATTCTGGTTAGAGCCAGTTTGCACTGTTCTGTGAAGGGAGTAGTACACAGCGTTGTACGAGATCTTCAGTTTCTTGGCAATTTCTCACATGGAATAGCCTCAATTTCTCAGAACAAGAGTAGAAAATCAATTTATAACATTTTTGACATGCGTTTTTCTGTTTTTTTTTTGTTGTTATTCTGACTCTCACTGTTCAAATAAACCTACCATTAAAATAATAGACTGATCATTTCTTTGTCAGTGGGCAAACATACAAAATCAGCAGGGGATCAAATACTTTTTTCCCTCACTGTAGATATTCCATAAAAAATCAGCCGTTTCCAGCTACAATAGCCATTTACAACATTAACAATGTCTGCACTGTATTTCTGAGCAATTTGATGTTATTTTAATTGACAAAAGAAATTGCTTTTCTTTCGAAAACAAGGACATTTCTAAGTGACCCCAAACTTTTGAACGGTGGTGTATATATATACATACATGCATTATATATATATATATATATATATATATATATACACACATCCTTTAAAATTTTGTATTTTCCTTTATTACTTTGCAACCCCACCACCTCTCCCCTAATTGGAGTAAACTAGCGAACAACAAAGCTTAGGCCTCTACTTCCAGCTTATACATACTATACATTTTATGGACTCAGTCAATTTTACAATAATTCAATTTTTTGTTTGTTTTTACTCCTGAACTTCCTCTACCGTCAACCTCTCTGATCATTTTCATGATCTCCATTCGGTTTGCCTCTACATGCCACATCCCCCAAACTGTGCTCTTTTTCACAAAAGTTCTCAACCTATATACTTATTATGGACACAGTATGTTTTACATTAGTTATTTTGTTGTTATTAGTTGTTATTAGTCCCAACCTTCAGCTCCATTCAACCCCTCCCATCTATCTCTTAACACCATCCTGTCACGAACAGGAGAGGACCCAAGAGCGCAAGTTCAAATTCAGAGTTCTTTATTCAAGGTTACAGGCGGGAAGAGGAGTCCCAGGGGTGTCAGGGGTCTTTCAGGGTCCTCCTGTGGGTACCTGTGCTCCGGGGGTCACCAAATGTCCGGGGTGTCCAGTCCAAGTGCTTAGTGTGTGTGTTCCCCAGTGATGGAGCGGCGTATCGGGCTGAGGGTGGTGAAACGTCTGGGCACGCTCATCTGGTGGTCGGAGACCTGGGGGAACACACACACACAACAGCAATATGAATGGCAGGCAGAAGTACAGATCAGGGCTGGGCAAATATCGTGGTGAGAGACAGAAGGCAGAAACGAGTTACCGGAGGGGCTGAAGATCGGAGAGTAGTCGAGGTCCAGAAGGCAGGTTGGGATAGACGGGGCAGTAGAACAAGGAGGCAGTCAAGAAAGGATCGGTATCACAAACAGGAGTCAGAGCGCAGACAGGCAGGTTACTGGTCCGGGTTTGAAGACGATCTGACAGGGCTTGGCTGAAAACCAGGGCTTGATATACTGGGAGAGGTAGTGGGGAAATGCAGTTCAGCTGGCAGAGTAATTAGAACAGAGTGAGGCAAGGTGAGGATGGTGAGTGGGAAATGCAGTGCAGCTGGCCAGGTAACAAGAGCAGAGCAGGGCAGGTGGAGCTAGTTAGGCTGAGTAGAGAGAGGGAGGTGAGCAGAGTGGAAGATAATTGAATGCAATTAATGTTGCTACCAGGGAGAGAGAGTGCTCATGACAGGACCCCCTCCAAGGGACGGCCCCAGAAGTCCCAAGAACAACATCATGCCGGGAGGGTGGAGGGGAGCAGGCGGCGGGTCAGAACTCCTCCGAGCGGTCCGAGTGAATCTCCTCATCCTCAGAAGGAGCTGGAGGGTCACGGTCGGGAGACAGGACAGGCACTGAGACAGGAGCAGGGGCGGGCCGGACGGCTAGGAACCCCTCTTGGACGGCCCCTACGGATTGCAGGCTGATCAGGATGTAGTCGGTGGAAGTCAGTGATAAGGGTCCGGTCCACTATCCTCCTGGCCGGGATCCAGGTCCTCTCCTCTGGACCATATCCCTCCCAATCAACGAGGTACTGGAGACCCCTACCCCTTCGCCTAGAGCGGAGCAGCCGCCGGACGGTGAAGACAGGACCGCCATCTACGAGGCGCGGAGGAGGTGGCGCCGGAGCTGCAGGGACCAGGGGACTTTCATGGACCGGCTTGACCTTGGAGACGTGGAAGGTGGGGTGGACCCGCATGGAAGCGGGCAACTGAAGTCGGACCGCCGTTGGACTGATGACTTTCTGCACAGGAAAAGGACCAATGAAGCGAGGGGCCAGCTTTCGTGATACAACCCGCAGCGGCAGATCCCGGGCAGACAGCCAGACCTTCTGACCAACCCGGTAAGTAGGTGCTGGGGTCCTCCGTCGGTTGGCACCGACGGCGTAGCTGGTTCCAGACTTCAGGAGCACAGTGCGAGCCTGGGCCCAAGTGCGGCGGCAGCGGCGGGCATACGCAAGAGCAGACGGACAGGTGGCATCCGCCTCCTGGCTGGCAAACAGTGGAGGTTGATACCCGTAGACACACTGAAAGGGGGGAGAGCCCGGTGGAGGAACTGGTGAGTGAATTATGGGCATATTCCACCCAGAGCAGGTGTTGAGCCCAGGCCCGGGGATTTTGGGAAGCCACACACCTCAGTGCCTTCTCCAGCTCCTGGTTCATGCGTTCAGTCTGGCCGTTTGACTGCGGGTGGAATCCAGACGATAGGCTGGCGGTGGCCCCAAGGAGATGACAGAACTCCTTCCAAAAGGTTGCTGAGAATTGCGGGCCCCGGTCTGACACTATATCCTGGGGTAGGCCATGGATACGAAACACATGTTCCAGGACCACCTGGGAGGTCTCTTTAGCAGAGGGTAGTTTGGGAAGGGGCACGAAGTGGGTCATCTTACTAAAGCGGTCAACAATGGTAAGGATGACTGTGTGTCCGTCAGAGGGCGGAAGGCCCGTAACAAAGTCCAGTGAAACGTGGGACCAGGGCCTCTTGGGTATGAGTAGGGGTTGCAGCAACCCAGCAGGAGGCTGGTTGGGAGTCTTGTTTCGGTTACAAGTGGGACAAGCTCGGATGAATTCTCGGACATCCCGTCTCATCCCCGCCACCAGAACCGCTGGCGGACCAGATGAAGGGTGCGAGTGATGCCGGGATGACAGGCCAGACGGGATTCGTGCCCCCACTGAATCACAGGTGACCTGAGATTTGCTGGAACAAACAGACGGTTGGGGGCGCTGGTGCTTGGACCTGGCTGGTCCCGAAGAGCCTCCATGACCTGCTTCTCGATCTCCCAGGTGAGGGCCGCTACGACCAAGTGGCTGGGAAGAATGGGAGCTGTCATGGCGGTGGTCCCGTCCTTCTGAAACATCCGGGGAAAGAGCATCAGGTTTGATGTTGCGAGATCCCGGGCGGTAGGAGAGCGTGAAATTGAAGCGCGAAAGAACAGAGACCACCGCTGTTGACGGGAGTTCAGCCTCCTGGCTGTTTGGATATACTCCAGGTTCTTGTGGTCTGTCCACACTACGAATGGTTCCTTTGACCCCTCTAACCAGTGCCGCCATTCTTCAAGGGCGAGCTTGACAGCCAACAGCTCGCGGTTCCCAATGTCGTAGTTGCATTCGGCAGGGGTTAGCCGACGGGAGTAGAAGGCACAGGGGTGCATCTTGCCATCCTCAGCTGCTCTTTGAGAAAGCACTGCACCCACTCCCACGTCCGAAGCATCTACCTCCACCACAAACTGCCTTGCTGCATCTGGCATCTGGAGGATGGGAGCAGAAGTGAAACATGTCTTGAGGATATTGAAGGCCTTATCAGCAGCTGATGTCCATTGGTACGGTTGTTTAGTGCTGGTTAGCGCCGTGAGGGGTGCAGCCACTGTGCTATAGTTTCTGATGAATCTCCTATAAAAAGTTGGCAAAGCCCAGGAACTGTTGCAACTTCTTCCGAGACTCAGGAACTGGCCAGGAAGTGACAGCCGACACCTTCGTGAGATCCATCTGAATGCTGCCCTCGGTCACCACATACCCCAGGAATGAAACGGTCTTGGCATGGAACTCGCACTTCTCTGCCTTCACGAAAAGAGAGTTCTCCAGCAGGCGGCGCAGGACCAACCGGACGTGGTGCGTGTGTTCTGACAGAGTCTTTGAGAATATTAAAATATCGTCAAGGTACACAAATACGAACGTATTTAGCATGTCCCTGAGGATATCATTCACTAGGGCTTGAAAAACTGCTGGGGCATTGGTGAGGCCGAAGGGCATGACGAGATATTCATAGTGGCGGTTGGTGTGTTGAACGCTGTCTTCCATCTCTCCCTCCCTCATCCGCACCAGATGGTAGGCATTGCGAAGGTCCAGCTTAGTGAATACAGTGGCTCCCTGCAGCAGTTCGAAGGCAGACGAAAGTAAGGGCAGTGGGTAGCGATTCTTAACCGTGATGTCGTTCAGACCCCGGTAATCTATGCATGGACGAAGAGAACCGTCCTTCTTGCCGACAAAGAAGAATCCCGCTCCTGCGGGGAAGACGACGGTCTAATTATCCCGGAGGCAAGAGAGTCATTAATGTAGTCCTCCATGGCCTTTCTTTCCGGGGCTGACAGTGAATACAGACGACCCTTGGGAGGTGCTGTGCCAGGCAGGAGATCAATCGCGCAGTCATAGGGTCTGTGTGGGGGTAGAGATGTCGCCTTGGATTTGTTGAACACCTCTTTCAGGCTGTGGTAACAGGCCGGAACATTGGATATGTCGGAGGTAGCGCTAGATCCTTCCCGGTGAACGGGCAGGGTGGCCCCCCTTAAACAGGTCTGGTGACAACTCCTTCCCCACTCACGGACTGTTCCTGTCTCCCAGTCGATGTGGGGGGTTGTGCTGACGGAGCCACGGGTATCCAAGAATGAGTGGTTGGCCAGGTGAGTGTAGGAGGTGAAACTGGATGGACTCCTGGTGGTTTCCTGACAGCAGGATTGTCACAGGGGCGGAGATATGAGTGACAGTGCCAAGATGATGCCCATCCAGGGCTCGTGCAGGAATGGGTTGTGTCAGTTGATGATGGTTCACGCCCAGTTGCTGTGCAAGCTCAGGGTCCATGATGTTTGCTTCGGCTCCCGGAATCCACAAGGGCGGCCAATGTATGAGTCTTGTCAGAAAGCTGAAGGCGGAGATGAAGCAGGGTCTTTCGGATGGAGGGAGACTGAAGGCTTGTTGAGCTCACCCGGATCTCCCCTACACCTGGTGAGCTGCGGCTTTTGCCGGACAAGTAGCGACACAGTGATTCTCGCCACCACAGTAGAGGCAAAGGTTGGAGCTTAGACGGCGCCGACGCTCCTCGGGAGTCAGAGAGGCACGGCCAATCTCCATGGGCTCAGGCTGATTGAGTTGGCTATGGGACTTGACAGGCAGGGGCTGGACAGAAGCGGTATCGACCCGAGTACGGATGGCAGGTTGACTGAGACGGCCCTTCTCCCTCCTCCGGGTCTGTATACGGCGGTCAATGCGAACGGCAAGGTCAATGGCGGCATCAAGCGTTGAGGGCGGGTCATGGGAAACAAGCTCGTCCTTGATATAGTCCGCCAGGCTATGGAGGAAGGCTTGCACCAGTGCCTCTGGGTTAAACGAGCTTTGACTGGCCAGGGTACGAAAGTCAATGGAGAAGTCTGCCACTGTCCGATTGCCCTGACGGATGGTGAGCAGAGCTTGTGACGCTCGGCTGTTGGCGAGCCTAGGTCAAAGACCTTTAACATCTCCTCCTCAAAGGCACTGAAGGAGGCACAGGCTGGGGTTTGCCGGTCGATTCCGCCGTTCCCCACAACCGAGCTCGACCGGTGAGATGTGTGATGACATACCCCACCTTGGCTCCCTCTGTTGAGAAAGTCCTGGGCTGTAGTGCAAACTGGATTCGGCAGCTGCTCAAGAATGGTCTTACTTGCTTCTGGTTGCCATCAAAACGTTCCGGGTTCCCAATCCTTGGTTCAGGAGCGTGGGGATCTGGTGGCAGCACTGCCGGGCCTGCAGCATTGGGACCTCCAGCGGAGGGATGAAGGAGTATCGGTGGTACAGGAACAAAAGGACCAGGGGGGTGCAGGTGGAGTAGCCGGGCTTGAGAGTAGTTGCAGGGCTTGGGCTAGCTGTTGTTGCTGCAGTTGGAACTGTTGTTGCTGCTGGTTGAATAGCTGGAGAAGGGAAGCGATGTCGCCAGCCATCCGATTTATGTCTCCCTCAGAGCGTTCCAGTCGCTGTAGGGCAGTCCTCTCTGGCTCTTCCTCCATCGTGGTCAGGGAGTGCGCTGGGTCCATCGTGGTCAGATCGTTCTGTCACGAACAGGAGAGGACCCAAGAGCGCAAGTTCAAATTCAGAGTTCTTTATTCAAGGTTACAGGCGGGAAGAGGAGTCCCAGGGGTGTCAGGGGGTCTTTCAGGGTCCTCCTGTGGGTACCTGTGCTCCGGGGGTCACCAAATGTCCGGGGGTGTCCAGTCCAAGTGCTTAGTGTGTGTGTTCCCCAGTGATGGAGCGGCGTATCGGGCTGAGGGTGGTGAAAGCGTCTGGGCACGCTCATCTGGTGGTCGGAGACCTGGGGGAACACACACACACAACAGCAATATGAATGGCAGGCAGAAGTACAGATCAGGGCTGGGCAAATATCGTGGTGAGAGACAGAAGGCAGAAACGAGTTACCGGAGGGGCTGAAGATCGGAGAGTAGTCGAGGTCCAGAAGGCAGGTTGGGATAGACGGGGCAGTAGAACAAGGAGGCAGTCAAGAAAGGATCGGTATCACAAACAGGAGTCAGAGCGCAGACAGGCAGGTTACTGGTCCGGGTTTGAAGACGATCTGACAGGGCTTGGCTGAAAACCAGGGCTTGATATACTGGGAGAGGTAGTGGGGAAATGCAGTTCAGCTGGCAGAGTAATTAGAACAGAGTGAGGCAAGGTGAGGATGGTGAGTGGGAAATGCAGTGCAGCTGGCCAGGTAACAAGAGCAGAGCAGGGCAGGTGGAGCTAGTTAGGCTGAGTAGAGAGAGGGAGGTGAGCAGAGTGGAAGATAATTGAATGCAATTAATGTTGCTACCAGGGAGAGAGAGTGCTCATGACACATCCATATTGGATTTCTACTTGCCATATATTTCTCAACTGTACTGTGATGTTTCACAAAAGTTCTGAACCCTTCTATTCTCATTGTTTTTACAGATTGTAAATTGAAAATAAACATTTTTGCTAAATGTATTATTATATTATTGCTTGATTGACTGACTTTTCAGATCACCCAGTAGTGCTATCTGCAGGGTTAGCTCCAGGTAAATATTGCAATCCTTCAGCCATTCCTGGACCTGTGTCCAAAAACAAGCTAGAAATGGACAGTACCAAAACAAATGATCTAATGATTCTGTCTCTTCGCAGCAAAATCTGCAGAGCTGGGAAGATTGTATACCCATTATAAATAACATTATATTGGTTGCAAGAATTTTGTATAATTTAAATGGAAAAATTCTATGTTTTGAATCTGGCGCATTTTGCGTATCAGTTCATAAACCATTTGCCATGGAATTGGTATGTCAATAATCTCTTCCCAACTATTTTGCAGTCTTTATGGGACAGCTGTCAATGCTTTGGTCCTTAAATGAAGTTCCTTACTTTTTCCCCCTTCCACTTTCCTCTTCCATTTTTGCGGTAATGCTGCAATTATTTGGTTGTCATTTTGGGTAGAGCAGACATTTCCGTATGTTTTTGTTAGCTGCATGTGCGACATAACTCCACTAGGTCTACCTATGATATCATTTACGAAGATTATACCTTTTTTAAACATTGTTTCAAAAAATAATGTTTTTTTACAATTAGTATATTTGAGTTTAACCATAATATTTGTTGCATTATTTGTTCTGTCGTTTCTGGAGGATTCAATTGAAATTGCAACCAACTTTCTATGGCTTGTTTTAGAAATAGTGATATTTGGGAGATTATTTCCTTTTCAAAATACTGGAAGTGAGAGTTTGTAATCTAAATAAAGGGAAAAAGGCCGTTCTTGAACATGGGGTGAGACAATCATACTAACTCTCTAGAGAACCAGTTCGGATTTAAGTATAACTTTTGTATGACCAAAGCTTTTAGTGATAGGTCTAATGCTTTAATATTTAATCATTTCTGTCCTCTGAATTCATATTCATTATAAAAATAGGCCTGTTTAATTTTGTCTGGCTTGCCGTTCCATATAAAATGGAATATGTTTTTCTCATATAATAAAAAAAACGGTTTGCTAAGCGTAGGCAAGACCATAAGCAAATAGAATGTATGCACTCATTAACTGTAAGTCGCTCTGGATAAGAGCGTCTGCTAAATGACTAAAATGTAAACTGGGATAATACTAAAGAGTTAATCAGGGTGATATTTCCACAAATAGACAGGTATTTACCTTTCCATGGTAGCAAGATCTTATCTATTTTAGCTAACTTTCTATTAAAATATATTGGAGTGAGATCATTTATTTATTTTGGGATATGTATTCCGAGTATATCCACATCACCATCAGACCATTTTATTGGTAAACTACACAGTAATGTAAAAATTGTATTTTTTTAGTGATCCAATACGTAATATTGTACATTTATCATAATTTGGTTGTAATCCAGAGAGGTTAGAAAATGTGTCTAGGTTCTCTATGAGACTGTGGAGGGATTCAAGTTGTGGATTTAAAAGAACATGAATCATCAGCGTACAATGACACCTTTGTTTTTAAGCCCTGGATTTCTAATCCCTTGATATTATTGTTGGATATGATTTTAATAGCTAACATTTCGATGGCCATAATAAATAGCTATGCCAATAGTGGACAACCTTGTTTTACTCCTCTTGACAGTTTAAAACTCTCTGAGAAATAGCCATTATTTACTATTTTACACCTAGGGTTACTATACATGATTTTAACCCATTTTATAAGAGATTCTCCAAAATTGAAATGCTCCAGGCATTTATATATAAACCCCAGTCGAACTTTATCAAATGCCTTTTCGAAGTCTGCTATGAATAGCAGGCCTGGTTTCCCATATTTTCCACAGTGTTCTATTGTTTCCAATACTTGCCTTATATTATCTCCAATGTATCTTCCATGTAAAAAACCTGTCTGATTAGAATGAATAATATCCGACAATACCTTTTTAATTCTATGCGCTATACATTTTTCTAGAATTTTTGCATCACAACACTGAAGTGTAAGGGGCTTCCAATTATTTAAATGGACAGGATCTTTATATTTCCCACTTGTATCCTGTTTCAGTAATAATGAATTCAGACCTTCTTCTTGAGTGTCTGATAATCTACCATTTACATAGGAGTGGTTAAAACATTCTAATAACGGTCCTCTGAGTATATCAAAAAAGGTTTGGTATTCTTCGACTGGTATGCCATCCAACCATGGAGTTTCCCGGACCTAAAGTCTTTAATTGCATCCAGATGATCCTCTGTAATTTCACCTTCACATTATTATTTCTGTATGGCTGTTAATTTTACATGATCAATTGAAAAAAAATCCATCCAATTAGCTTCAGTTGGAGGAGATGGAGGCGACTGAAACGAAAACATATGCTTAAAGTACGTTGCTTCCTCCTTCAAAGTATAATTTGGTGAATCATAGGTAACTCCGTCATTTGTAACCAGTTTCAGTAAATTATTTTTGGTAGCATTTCTATGTTGAAGATTAAAAAAGAATTTGGTGCATTTTTCCCCATATTCCATCCAGTTTGCTTTATTTTTTATAATATATTACACTTGATCTTTCTTGAATAAGTTCCTCCATTTCTTTTCTTTTTTTCTCAGTTTGAAGGAAGTTGCTAACTAGCATAAGCGCAATGACGAAGTCTATGGGTCTCTACCATCATGCTAGCAGATACCATAGACTTCCAGTCATTGCGCTAACGCTAGTTAGCAACTTCCTTCAAACTGCATGCAAAGACATAAAAATGGTATCCACAAGTTAATCAGACTCTGGGGAAGTAGATAAAGGGCCTTGTTGCTAAAATCCTGAAGTATCTATTTAAGGTCAACGACATCATGAACTTTACCCAGTATCAAGACATTTTAGCTCAAAACCTGGTTGCCTCTGCCAGTAGGCTGAAACTTGGCCGAAAGTGGATCATCCAGCAAGACAATAATCCCAAGAACCTATCAAAATCCACAAAGAAATTGTAAATTGACCACAAAATCAACATTTTGCAATGGCCATCTCAGTCTCCGGACTTGAATCCCATTGAAAAGCTGTAGTTTAAATTGAAGAGGGCAGTCCATAAGCGCAGTCGCAGACGAAGGATATCAAGGATCTGGAACGATTCAGTATCGTGGAATGGTCTAAGATCCCTCCCAATGTGTCCTCCAATCTCATAAAACATTATCCTAGGAAGATGAGGCATTGAAAACAGGGGTGTCAATAATTTTGACCCCTATCTTTCATATATCTTTTTTAATTACTGGTTAAAAATATATAGATTTCTCTGATCAATTGTATTAGTATAAAATAATATTATTTCCCCAAAGATTGAGCATACAATATAGCTCAGTATTTTAATTCTTTATTTTATAGTCATTTTTGCTTTTCTTTATCAAGGGTGGCAATAATTCCGGACCCCACTATAGCTCACTATTTTTATGTTTTCATTCATACAGGAGAGAGTCCAGAGATGGCATCGGTGGAGCCGTCAGACAGCAGTCAAACACTGGGCCTGAATGTCATCATAAAAGAAGAGGAGGAGGAGGAAGACATTGGGGAAAGGAAATGTAGCATTATAGTTTCTACCAGAGAAACCTACTTAGCCCCACTTCAATAGTACTCCCCAGACACTAGAAGGTTAGTTCTCTATACCCATTTTCAGCACTGCTTTATTGGACACATTTTAATTTTATCCAATGATTATGGATGTGTGCTGCACCTGCTCACCTGTTATGTTGTCATTCACCCAGGAGAAACCTCTAACTCCTCTGAGAAAGTTGAGACATTTCCTGCATCAGGGAAGCAACATCAGGAAGTGAGCAATGCTAAGAGGTCTCGCCACTGCCCACACTGTGATAAGAGTTTTCCATTCCAGTCATATCTTGAAAGACACCTGCGAATACATACTGGAGAGAAACCTTATTCCTGCTCTGTCTGTGGGAAGTGCTTCACTACATCAAGTATTCTAACCGTTCATCAGAGAGGGCACCCAGGAGAGAAGCCTTACCACTGCTCTGACTGTGGGATGAGTTTCTCTCAACTGAGTGGCTTGAAAGGGCACCAGCGAACACACGTTGGAGAGAAGCCTCACCATTGTCCTCACTGTGAGAAGCGTTTTCCATTCCCATCACATCTTGAAAGACACCTGCAGAAACATTCTGGAGAGAAGCCTTACTCCTGCTCTGATTGTGGGAAGTGCTTCAAAACATCTAGTAATCTAACCTCTCATCGGATAGTTCACACAGGCGAGAAATCGTACTCCTGCTCTGACTGTGGAAAGTGCTTCACAAAATCTTATAACCTAACTGTTCATAAGAAAGTGCACACAGGGGACAAGTCTTTCTATTGCTCTGACTGTGGGAAGAACTTCTCTCTACTGTACAACCTAAAATTACACCAGAGAACTCACACAGGAGAGAAGCCTTACTCCTGCTCTGACTGTGGGAAGTGTTTCACCACATCAAGTCATCTAACTGTTCATCAGAGAGTGCACACAGGGGAGAAACCTTACTATTGCTCTGACTGTGGAAAGAATTTCTCTCATCTGGAAAGCCTAAAATTACACCAGCGATCACACACAGTGGAACAACCTTACTCGTGCGCTGACTGTGGGATGTGCTTCACCTTATCACATAGACTTACAGATCATAAGAGAGTGCACACAGGGGAGAAATCTTGCTGCTTTGACTGTGGGAAGAGTTTCTCTAACCTGTACAGCCTAAAACGTCACCAGCAAACACACACACACACAACAGTAACCTTGTGAATGTTCTGAATGTGGAAAGTGCATCACAAAATCAGTCTGTAACCATTCAACAGTGAGTGCAAACAAGAGGAAACTCTTCCTTCTACTCTGACTGTGTGTGTGTGTGGTGGGGGGGGAGGTTCACTCACATGGGATAATAGTGAAGGGGGGGATTCGATTAATGGCCATGGACTGCCCCGGGTGAACCGAGTTAGCGTTGATTGCATTCGTTTTGGAACCGGGCTGCCTCCCGGGCATGTGCCAGGTGCCCCGTTTTGGCAGAAGACTAAGTTGGCTCACAACTAAAGTGAAGCATGTGAAGTTATGAGTAGGATTCTGTATTTTCACATGCAAAAGTGATTGCTTTTGATAAAAAAGCTATCTGCCTTCCCAATGAAATCTAGTTATAAAATTTGAACATATCCAGTGGGGTCTGAAATGATCGACACCCTTAATAAAAATGAGCAAAAATGACTTTATAAAATATATCATTCAAATACTGAGGTATATTGTATGCTCCATAAAATTGGGATTTTTTAAAATACTAATACAATTGCTCAGAGAAAGATTTTGTTTAACAACTAATGTAAATAAATAAAAAATGTAGGATTTCATTTCGATACCTTTCAATACCTCGCCTTTTTCTAAAATGTTCTATGTCCATCATCTGCGCTTATGGACTGCCCTCTTCAATTCAAACCTATGAGATGGCCATTGCAAAATTTGTGGCCAATTAATTAATTGATGTGTGCTTGTGGTTGTCATGCTGGAAGATCCACTTGCAGCCTAGTTTCAGCCTCCTGACAGAGGCAACCAGCTTTTTGGCTAAAATGTCCTGTTACTTGGTAGAGTTCATGATGCCATTGACCTTAACAAGGGCCCCAGGACCAGTGGAAGCAAAATAGCCCCTTAGTATCAAAGATCCAGCACCATATTTTACTGTAGGTATGGGGTTCTTTCCTGCTTCTGCATTCTCATTTCAACACCAAACCCACCTGTGGGGGGCGTGGCCAAAGAGCTCTATTGTCATGTCATCTGACCAAAGCAGCGGTTCCAATCCATGTGCCGATGCCGTTTATCAAACTCCAGGCATTTACATTTGTTGGATGACATGAAAACTTCTACCGAACCCAAATCTGAGGGTTCTGATTGTAACAGTGGAGCCCAGAGTGTACAGCAGGCTCCAGTGAAGCTGGAAGACTGCAGTCAAATACTGGGGCTGAATTTCAAGAGGAGGAGGAGGAACACTCAGGCCACAAGACGACGTCAGGAGGAGGAAGATGAAGATGAAGAGGTCCTCATTTACATCATTTAGCAGACACTCTTATCCAGAGCGACTTACAGTTAGTGAGTGCATACATAATTTTTCATACCCCCCATGGGAATCGAACCCACAACCCTGGCATTGCAAACGCCATGCTCTACCAACTGAGCTACATCCCTGCCGGCCATTCCCTCCCCTCTGGTTCTTCCATTCCTGTGGCGGTCCTCATGAGAGCCAGTTTCATCATAGCGCTTGATGGTTTTTGCGACTGACCTTCATGTCTTAAAGTAATGATGGACTGTCGTTTCTCTTTGCTTATTTGAGCTGTTCTTGCCATAATATGGACTTGGTCTTTTACCAAATAGGGCTTTCTTCTGTATACCCCCCTACCTTGTTACAACACACCTGATAGGCGCATTAAGAAGGAAAGAAATTCCACAAATTAACTTTTAAGAAGGCACACCTGTTAATTGAAATGCATTCCAGGTGACTACCTCATGAAGCTGGTTGAGAGAATGCCAAGAGTGTGCAAAGCTGTCATCAAGGCAAAGGGTGGCTATTTGAAGAATCTCAAATATAAAATATATTTTGATTTGTTTAACACTTCTTTGGTTACTACATGATTCCATATGTGTTATTTCATAGTTCTGATGTCTTCACTATTATTCTACAATGTAAAAAATAGTAAAAATAAAGAAAAACAACCCTTGAATGAGTAGGTGTGTCCAAACTTTTGACTGGTAGTGTAAGTATTCAGACCCTTTACTCAGTACTTTATTGAAGCACCTTTGGCAGCGATTACAGCCTCAAGCATTTTGACATGTCCCTCCGTGCACCCTCTGTGACTTCTAAGAAGATTTTAACCCACTTATCCCCAACATGTCTCCTAAATGTATTTCAGTGTAAAGACCTAGTTATTTAGTTGCTTTGAGAAAATCATTTCTGAAGATTACGATTTATTTAGTATGATTAGTGATTGGCATTCTCTCAACCAGCTTCATGAGGTAGCCACGCAGAATGCATTTCAATTAACAGGTGTGCCTTCTTAAAAGTTAATTTGTGGAATTTATTTCCTTCTTAATGCGTTTGAGCCAATCAGTTGTGTTGTGACAAGGTAGTGGGGTATACAGAAGATAGCCCTATTTGGTAAAAAACCAAGTCCATATTATGGCAAGAACAGCTCAAATAAGCAAAGAGAAACGACAGTCATCATTACTTTAAGACATGAAGGTCAGTCAATACGGAAAATTTCAAGAACATTTAAAGTTTCTTCAAGTGCAGTCGCAAAAACCATCAAGTGCTATGATGAAACTGGCTCTCATGAGGACCTGCACATTAATAGGGCGGCAGGTGGCTTAGTGGTTAAGAGCGTTGTGGCAGTAACCGAAAGGTCGCTGGTTCTAATCCCCAAGCCGACTAGGTGAAAAAATTGTCTGTGCCCTTGAGCAAGGCACTTAACCCTAATTGCTCCTGTAAGTCGCTCTGGATAAGAGTGTCTGCTAAATGACCAATTTATTTATTTTAATGGAAGACCCAGAGTTACCTCTGCTGCAGAGGATAAGTTCATTAGAGTTACCAGCCTCAGAAATTGCAGCCCAAATAAATGCTTCACAGAGTTCAAATAACAGACACATCTCAACATCAACTGTTCGGAGGGGACTGAATGAATCAGGCCTTCATGGTCGAATTGCTGCAAAGAAACCACTACTAAAGGACACCAATAAGAAGAAGAGACCTGCTTGGGCCAAGAAACACGAGCAATTTTTTATTTATTTTATTTCACCTTTATTTAACCAGGTAAGCCAGTTGAGAACAAGTTCTCATTTACAACTGCGACCTGGCCAAGATAAAGCAAAGCAGTGCGATAAAAACAACAACACAGAGTTACATATGGGGTAAAAAACATAAAGTCAAAAATACAACAGAAAATATATATACAGTGTGTGCAAATGTAGCAAGTTATGGAGGTAAGGCAATAAATAGGCTATAGTGCAAAATAATTACAACAGTATTAACACTGGAATGCTAGATGTGCAAGAGATTATGTGCAAATAGAGATACTGGGGTGCAAAAGAGCAAAATAAATAACAATATAGGGATGAGGTAGTTGGGTGGGCTAATTTCAGATGGGCTGTGTACAGGTGCAGTGATCGGTAAGGTGCTCTGACAACTGATGCTTAAAGTTAGTGAGGGAGATAAGAGTCTCCAGCTTCAGAGATTTTTGCAATGGTCATTAGACTGGTGGAAATGTGTCCTTTGGTCTGGAGTCCAAATTTGAGATTTTTGGTTCCAACCGCCGTGTCTTTGTGAGACGCGGTGTGGGTGAACGGATGATCTCCGCATGTTTATTTCCCACCGTAAAGCATGGAGGAGGACATGTTATGTTATGGGGGTGCTTTGCTGTTGACACTCTCTGTGATTTATTTAGAATTCAAGGCACACTTAACCAGCATGGCTACCACAGCATTCTGCAGCGATACGCCATCCCATCTGGTTTGGGCTTAGTGGGACTATAATTTGTTTTTCAACAGGACAATGACCCAACACACCTCCAGGCTGTGTAAGGGCTATTTTACCAAGAAGGAGAGTAATGGAGTGCTGCATTAGATGACCTGGCCTCCACAATCCCCCGACCTCAACCCAATTGAGATGGTTTGGGATGAGTTGGACGGCAGAGTGAAGGAAAAGCAGCCAACAAGTGCTCAGCATATGTGGGAACTCCTTCAAGACTGTTGGAAAATAATTCCAGGTAAAGCTAGTTTAGATAAATGCCAAGTGTGCAAAGCTGTCATCAAGGCAAAGGGTGGCTATTTGAAGAATCTCAAATATAAAATATATTTAGATTTGTTTAACTCTTTTTTGGTTACTACTTGATTCCATATGTGCTATTTCATAGTTGAAGTCTTCACTATTATTCTACAATGTAGAAAACAGTAAAAATAAAGAAAACCCTTGAATGAGTAGGTGTGTCCAAACTTTTGACTGGTACTGTATGTAAATGTGATATTACATGTAATAATTTTTTATACATTTGCAAACATTTCTAAAAACCTGTTTTTGCTTTCTCATTATGGGGTATTGTGTGTAGATTGATGAGGGAAAAAAACAATTTAATCAATTTTAGAATATGGCTGTAACGTAACAAGATGTGGAAAAAGTCAAGGGGTCTGAATACTTTCCGAGTGCACTGTATGTATGTGAACCCCTTTTGCAATTACAGATTTTTTCAGTATTTACCATGAAATATTCATTTAATCAGAACCAGTCTTTTTGATCTGACATAACAGGTCAATATTTACCAATACCATATGTTGGTGTAGAGGAAATCATGCGTGTAGTAGAAAAACAAAATTAAAAAGGAATTAGTTCAGGTGCAAAAATTAGGCATCCCCCAAGTTGCGTTTGTTAAATCAAGTAGGTAAGTTGAATCAGGTGGGTAAATAATTAGCTACCAAATGAACCAATCAAAGGAGAGATCGTTAGGAAAGAGTTTGGGTGGGACTCTGATAAATAGAGATAAGAAACCTGGTCAGTTTGGTGTTACCCATCCAGGTAAATGCAAATCATACCATGCCAAGAGGAAAGGAGAGCTCAGAGGACTTCAGGACGAGGGTAGTGAGAGCGCATCAGTCTGGGGAAGGCTATAAAATCATTTAAAAAATATTTGAGCTCCATCAGTCCACTGTGAGGCAAATCATTTACAAATGGAGAGCGTTTAACATGACAGCAACTCGGCCTAGACGTAGACTCCCTTCCAAAAATATCCCAAATAGCCACAAGAACAATACTAAATCAGAATAAAAGCCAACCCAAACATAACACCTAGAGATTTGCAGACCTCCCTTGCTGCATCTCAGGTAACTGTGCATTCTTCAACAGTAAGAAAAACACTGAATCGAAATGCTATTCATGGGAGGGTTGCTTGGAAGAAACCTCTGCTTTTCAAAAAAGAACCAAACTGCCCGTTTTAACTTTGCCAGAGACCACCTGGACAAACCTGAAGGTTTCTGGAAGTCCATTCACTGGACCGATGAGTCCAAAATTGACCTTTTTGGTCACAATCAACACCGCTATGTTTGGCAAAAACCCAACACTGCCTAACACCAAAATAACCCTATCCCAACAGTCAAGCATGGTGGTGGGAATGTCAAGATCTGGGGCTGATTTTCCTCCTCTGGACCTGGACGACTCCACATCATTAAGGGAACCATGAATTCTGAGGAACATAACATCAGGCCATCAGTCAAGGAGCTAAAGCTGGGCAGAAAATAGGTCTTCCAACAAGACAATGACCCAAAGCATTCAAGCAAAACTACCAAAGAATGGCTCAGGAGAAAGAAGATTTGTGTTTTGGATTGGCCAAGTCAAAGTCCTGACCTAAATCCAATCGTGATGCTGTGGCAGGACCTGAAGCGGGCATTTCATGCCAGACACCACTCAAACCTCACTCAATTGGCTGAATTCTGTACGGAGGAGTGGGCAAAAATCCCTCAAAACAGATGTCAGAGATTGATTCTTGGCTATAGGAAACGTTTAGTCCAAGTTATTACTGCTAATGGAGGTGCCACAAGCTATTGACTGAAGGGTTTCACATATTTTTGCGCACATCAAATCTGAGTTTCTGTTAAATAAACCACTTTTGTTAAATAAACAATGAAAACATATAATGTTGTTTTGTTTCTGTCATTTACTTGGAATGTCTTTATTACGAATTGGGGTTTAGATAAGGATTTTATGTTATTTTAATATTTTATAGTAAAATAATGACCAGCCCTGTGGGGTTCACATACTTTCAAGCAGCACTGTATGTCTTGATTTACAGAAGAAAAGTAAGCCACTCAAGTCAATCGGGCACAATTCACAGGATGCTGAGATTATCTGCTACAAGACCATGGTGCTTGCCTACGGAGCTGTGAGGGGAACGGCACCTCCGTACCTTCAGGCTCTGATCAGTCCCTACACCCAAACGAGGGCATTGCGTTCATCCACCTCTGGCCTGCTGGCTCCCCTACCTCTGCGGAAGCATAGTTCCCGCTCAGCCCAGTCAAAACTGTTCGCTGCTCTGGCACCCCAATGGTGGAACAAGCTCCCTCACGACGCCAGGACAGCGGAGTCACTCACCACCTTCCGGAGACATTTGAAACCCCACCTCTTTAAGGAACACCTGGGACAGGATAAAGTAATCCTTCTACCCACCCCCTTTTTATCCTGTCCAAGGTATTTAAGGAATACCTTGGACAGGATAAAGTGGTTATCCCACTGGCTATAAGGTGAATGCACCTATTTGTAAGTCGCTCTGGATAAGAGCGTCTGCTAAATGACGTAAATGTAAATGTAAATGATGTCCACAGGAATGAGGTCATTAGACACTGTTCACCGTACAATTGTAGACCAATCAAGATGATGGGTTCATCTTTAAATCAACATTCAGCAAGAGTGAGTCGGTTTACCTTGATTTACAGAACAATGACTGCCAGCTATTGGCCCTTGGACAACAAGTCCCTAGATGATGGCTACATTAGTTCATCATTTAGAACTTGGTGGTCAGAAAGGCAATGGTTAAACTCGCTGCTGGATTGTTGTGTGTGCAAAATCTTGTTTGGTTTGCGAACCTCACACTTTCAAATGAGAAGAGTGAAATATCACATTTTGTTACAAATAAAATGACTAAAATCTGAGTAATTCTTATACTATGCCTGTGATTCACACTCCCGCACGCTGAACATTGAACATTGACCCATGGTAGGTGAAGGAAAGGAAGAAGGAAAATGGCGTCCCTTGAGACGAACAAGAACAAGATGTATGTTAGGAGAAGTACAATATTATATTAAGGTCACATGTACTTAGAATACGGAGGAGGAGGAGGTCGAAGAGGGAGAGGGTGAGCTTGAATCGGTTAAAAATGGCGGGGAAAAAGGGAGATGGTTTGTCGAAGAAGAATGGTGAAGGTGGAAAGTGTAAGCAGAGTGAGCCGTACGGCGGATCGAGGTCTGGAGGCAAAATGGAAGTGAGTGAGTGTGATTTTATCAAAGTTAGAAGGTTTAGTGACATTCTCGGAGCCTGAGGCTTGCACCGAGGGTCAGGATAAAGATGAGTCTGACGGTAGGAGTGGAATTCTTTGATTACTAGGATAGCGGTAAATGTGACAGTGGACCATCTGAATGGGAAGATTCCAGGTGTTTGTGATGCTCGTCATTTGGTCCGACGCAGACAGGGTGGCGTGAGTGGTGAAACAGAAGAGTCATTGTCTGTTCTTTTTAGTTTTGATGTTGATTCTTTGCCCGACAAAGTGAACATAGGATATTTCATTTATCCCCTATGAGCTTTTGTGCCGAATCCATTACGTTGTTATGGGTGTCAAGCTTATGGGCATGTGGCAGCAGTGTGTAGGAGGGAGGTTCCTAGGTGTGAGAAGTGTGCAGAAGGGCATGAGACAAAGGAATGTGTAGTATTGCGGAAAGAAGCGGTATGTGTTAATTGTAAGGGTGTCCGTGGGGCTGGGGATCAGAAATGTCTGGTGCGAGAGAGGCAGGTTGAGGTTACCATGGTTAAAGCAGTGCAGAAGGGTGTCCTATGCCGAGGCAGTGAAGAAAGTAGAAGAAGATGGGTCAAGGGGAGGGATCCTGAGAGGATTCATGTGAGTAGTAGAACTGTGTCAGTACCGAGGGATAGGCCAAAGAGTGATATATGCTACAGTAAGATTGTCTTTTTAGCGTTCATAGCAATGGTTATCATCTGTACCGCAGGGATGGAACATAAGTCATAGAAAATAGAGGTTCTGGTGGCAGCTGCTGAGAAGTATTTGGGTATGCGAGATATGAGGGTAGAAGAGTTACAGGGTGTGTTGAGTGGTGGTGTCCCATCCTTCCAGGCTGTTGGCCTGAGGTAGGACTAGATAGGTTTAGATAATAGAATAGGGTGGTGGGTTTTTAATGAGTGTAGGGTTAGATGTAAGGGTATTTGTTTCTTTATGTTTTCATAAGGGATTTATACATAGCCCGGAAAGTGGTTTGGGGGTGCTGCGATTTGTTTCTTTGACATGCTGCAGAGGGCTATATAAATTAGGTCCTCTAGCACAGGACTATTAAAGGTCCAGTGCAGCACCCTCAGCGCCCCTACTTCCCGAT
This sequence comes from Coregonus clupeaformis, assembly GCF_020615455.1. Lineage (NCBI taxonomy): Eukaryota > Metazoa > Chordata > Actinopteri > Salmoniformes > Salmonidae > Coregonus > Coregonus clupeaformis. The sequence goes on from NC_059220.1 coordinate 4,722,997, forward strand.
GCTATGGATTTATAGCTCAGTCTAGTTGGTGGCCAATTATAGCTCAATTTATTGGATGCCAACTGCGGTTAAACCTCATCAAAGAAGAAGAAGAAGAAGACACTCCCGCACAACAGGTGGCGTGTGTCTACATTTGTGTAGTTTGACAAAACGCCTAGTATGTCGAGAAAGAAAACGAGGAAGTTGCCATTGCGTTTGTTTTGGTTCTTATTTTAGAGGAGATATTAGGGCATTAATAGCATTTAAACAAGTAACAATAGCTTAAACCAGTCCACAAAAACTATTTTCTGATTCTATTTTTGCGAAACAAGGCCTCCGGTAAGAACGGGTCTGTTGCAGGGCAAATGGCCAGGGAAGGCCTAGCTAACGTTTAATGAGACTCAACTATTAGCTAAAGCTAACAAACAAGGCATTGAGAAACAATGTCGCCACGTAACGTTTTTCACCCCCGCAAGTAACGTTAAGCAACATAGGAAAATATGTAACGTTAGCTACCTACCTAGCTAGCTAAACCAAATATTCTGTAGCTGCTAACCTAGCTAGCTAGCTATCGACATATATTGGCTAAAACCCAAAACCAAAATAGCTAACGTTAGCCAGCTACATTGCAAATGTAGACTTTATTTCGTAGCTTAGCCACTCAAGGCCCGGGACAGGAAACTAAGTTTGCGTTGCAACATTGAATAAATCAGAAAATAAGGGATATGTTTTTTAATCAACGGAGGTGTGTGCTAACTAGCTATATAGCAAGCAAGCCACCAAATGACATAACTGTCCTGCATTTCATACAGACTTTTATTTTACAGGTTGTTTGTCTGAACTTCGTTTTGGAACCGTGAGGATAACGATTCTGCCTCTTTCTACCGCTTCTCCACACTGAGCCCAAGACTATACAGACTGGGTCCTGACTGACAAAGTTCACTTGGCACCGCAGGAGAAATGGCATCAGTGAAAGACAGCAGTCAAACACTCCTGCTGAATATCATCACGAAAGATGAAGAGGAGGAAGTGAAGATTTGGGAATATGATGATTACCCAGGTAAGAGAGCATGTTTTATCAACAGCGGTTAGACCAGTGGTGTTCTGGTCCTCGAGGACCACAGTGCCAGCTGGTTTTCATACTTGCCTTTTAGTCAGAGACATTAATTTCATGATAATTTTTAGGCTGTTGTTGATCGAGCCAGGCAGATTTAAAGTACATACCTGGGTTATTTAGATGCTCGCCAACCACTTTGTTACATGGTTTTAGTATTTATTTTATTCCCTCAAGTCAATGCAAGATGATGTAGTTTCACCGTTTGACATATTTTTATGTCCTCATTCACACAGGAGAGAGTCCAGAGATGGCATCGGTGGAGCCGTCAGACAGCAGTCTGAATGTCATCATAAAAGAAGAAGAGGAGGAGGAAGACATTGGGGAATCAGTTGATGATGGTAAGAAGTGACAGGAAATGTAGCATTATAGTTTCTACCAGAGAAACCTACTTAGCCCCACTTCAATAGTACTCCCCATACACTAGAAGGTTAGTTCTCCATACCCATTTTCAGCACTGCTTTATTGGACACATTTTAATTTTATCCAATGATTATGGATGTGTGCTGCACCTACTCACCTGTTATGTTGTCATTCACCCAGGAGAAACCTCTAACTCCTCTGAGAAAGTTGAGACATTTCCTGCATCAGGGAAGCAACATCAGGAGGGTAGCAAAGCTAAGGGGTCTCACCACTGCCCGCACTGTGAGGAGAGTTTCCCATTCCCATCATATCTTGAAAGACACCTGCGAAAACATTCTGGAGAGAAGCCTTATGCCTGCTCTGTCTGTGGGAAGCGCTTTCCTGCATCACATCATCTAACAGTTCATCATCGAGTGCACACAGGAGAGAAGCCTTACCACTGCTCTGACTGTGGGATGAGTTTCTCTCAACTGAGTGGCTTGAAAGGTCACCAACGAACACACACTGGAGAGAAGCCTCACCACTGCTCTACATGCAGCAAAAGTTTCTCCTATCTGCGAGACTTGCAACGTCATCAGCTGATTCACACAGGACAAAAGCCTTACTCCTGCTCTGACTGTGGGAAGGGTTTCACCTCACCAAGCCATCTAACCGTTCATAAGAGAGTGCACACCGGTGAAAAGCCTTATAATTGTTCTGAATGTGGAGAGAGTTTCTCTTATGTGGGTAGCTTCAAACATCACCAGAGAAGACATACAGGAGAGAAGCCATACACCTGTCCTGACTGTGAGAAGCGCTTCACCTCATCGAATCAGCTAAAGGTTCACCAGAGGGTGCACACGGGAGAGAAACCTTTCTGCTGCTCTGAATGTGGGGACTTTTTCTCTCAACAAAGCAACTTGAAAGCACACCAGCGAACACACAGGAGAGAAGCCTTACCACTGCTCTCACTGTAGAGACCGTTGTTCTCGTCATACTAACTTCAGTCAGACATCACCAGTAGGGAAGCTTTACATATGACTGATGCACATTTTTTCAACATTCAAATCATTGTTTAAATGGATCAGTGGGCACAAAGAGAAGCCTTATCTGTAATGCTAGACCTGCAGAGATAAGTCACCCCAAAATGGCATTCATAGAAGAAGTGGGGGACATTCTAAAATGCTTGTGGTGATCTCCAATGGCTTAACCTGACTTAAGGACATTAAATCAAAATGGCAGAATTAGAGAGAAAAAATCCAGGGGTAACTGAGTAATGTTGCTAAAGGTATGTAAAAGGGCAAGAGTAAAATAATACATTAAAGTATTGATACATATTTGAATTATATGTAATAAAGATGCTATATGGAACTCTATAAAGTTTGCTAAATTCTGTAATAATTTGATATGCCTATTTTTTCGTTATGTAGGCCTAACTGTATTGGCTATGAGTTATACTGATAATAAAGTCTTTACCCTGAATTCAGATTTTCCCCTCTTTGATTTAGGATACATTTCAACAGAAAAAAATACTCTTATTAAAGTTGCACTGAAGCTAGTAGTAAATCAATGACACCATTTGTTTATGTGAATAGATCTTTCAGAGTCAGTATGAAATATGTTTTTGTTATGTAACTATTGGATAAGACAACACAGGAGGTTGTTGGCACTTTAACTGGGGAGGATGGACTCGTGGTAATGGCAGGAGCGGAATCAATGGAATGGTATCAAACACATGGTTTCTATATGTCTGATGCCATTCCACTTGCTCTGTTCCGGATATTATTATGAGCCGTTCTCCCCTCAGCAGCCTCCACTGGACAACAATAAAGGCTTTACCATTCCATTTAGCTAATTTGATTTTCAATTGGTGGGCATAGTTTAGAGGACTAATTTGTGACGGGAATACAGACTCCTGGTTGGGCAAATTCGTGTGGATCTAAATCTGGGTTATTAGGAATAAATACTGGCATAAATCAGCGCAGCGAGTAATGAAACCAAAACGGTATTCTCATACACATACAGTTGAAGTCGGAAGTTTACATACACCTTAGCTAAATACAATTAAAACTCAGTTTTTCACAATTCCTGACATTTAATCCTTGTAAAATTCCCTGTCTTAGGTCAGTTAGGATCACCACTTTATTTTAAGAATGTGAAATGTCAGAATAATAGTAGGGAGAATGATTTATTTCAGCTTTTATTTCTTTCATCACATTCCCAGTGGGTCAGAAGTTTACATATATTCAATTAGCGTTTGGTAGCATTGCCTTTAAATTGTTTCACTTGGGTCAAATGTTTTGGGTAGCCTTCCACAAGCTTCCCACAATAAGTTGGGTGAATTTTGGAACATTCCTCCTGACAGAGCTGGTGTAACTGATTCAGGTTTGTAGGCCTCCTTGCTCGCACACGCTTTTTCAGTTCTGCCCACACATTTTCTATAGGATTGAGGTCAGGGCTTTATGATGGCCACTCCAATACCTTTACTTTGTTGTCCTTAAGCCATTTAACACAACTCTGGAAGTATGCTTGGGGTCATTGTCCATTTGGAAGACCCATTTGCGACCAAGCTATAACTTCCTGACTGATGTCTTGAGATGTTGCTTCAATATATCCACATAATTTTCCTTCCTCATGATGCCATCTATTTTGTGAAGTGCACCAGTCTCTCCTGCAGCAAAGCACCCCCACAGTATGATGCTGCCAACCCCGTGCTTCATGGTTGAGATGGTGTTCTTCGGCTTGCAAGGTACCCCCTTTTTCCTCCAAACATAACGATGGTCATTATGGCCAAACAGTTCTATTTTTGTTTCATCAGACCAGAGGACATTTCTCAAAAAAGTACGATCTTTGTCCCCATGTGCATATGCAAACCGTAGTCTGTCTTTTTTATGGCCGTTTTGGAGCAGTGGCTTCTTCCTTGCTGAGCGGCCTTTCAGGTTATGTCGATATAGGACTCGTTTTTCTGTGGATATAGATACTTTTGTACCTGTTTCCTCCAGCATCTTCACAAGGTCCTTTGCTGTTGTTCTGGGATTGATTTGCACTTTTCGACCCACAATACGTTCATCTCTAAGAGACAGAAAGCGTCTCCTTCCTGAGCGGTATGACAGCTGCGTGGTCCCATGGTGTTTATACTTGCGTACTATTGATTGGAAATTCCTCCCAAGGATGAAACAGACTTGTGGAGGTCTACAAATTTTTTTTTTGAGGTCTTGGCTGATTTATTTTGATTTTCCCATGATGTCAAGCAAAGAGGCACTGAGTTTGAAGGTAGGCTTTGAAATACATCCACAGATACACCTCCAATTGACTCAAATTATGTCAATTAGCCTATCAGAAGCTTCTAAAGACATGACATCATTTTCTGGAATTGTCCAAGCTGTTTAAAGGCACAGTCAACTTAGTGTATGTAAACTTCTGACCCACTGGAATTGTGATACAGTGAATTATAAGTTAAATAATCTGTCTGTAAACAATTGTTGGAAAAATGACTTGTGTCATGCTCAAAGTAGATGTCCTAACCGACTTGCCAATATAGTTTGTTAATAAGAAATGTGTGGAGTGGTTGAAAAACAAGTTTTAATGACTCCAACCTAAGTGTATGTAAACTTCTGAAAAAAAGGGGGTGCCTTGCAAGCCGAAGAACACCATCCCAACCGTGAAGCACGGGGGTGGCATTATCATGCTGTGGGGGTGCTTTGCTGCAGGAGGGGCTGGTGCACTTCACAAAATAGATGGCATCATGTGGAAGGAAAACTATGTAGATATATTGAAGCAACATCTCAAGACATCAGTCAGGAAGTTAAAGCTTGGTCGCAAATGGGTCTTCCAAATGGACAATGACCCCCCAACCATACTTCCAAAGTTGTGGCAAAATGGCTTAAGGACAACAAAGTCAAGGTATTGGTGTGGCCATCACAAAGCCATGACCTCAATCCTATAGAACATTTGTGGGCAGAACTGAAAAAGCGTGTGCGAGCAAGGAGGCCTACAAACCTGATTCAGTTACACCAGCTCTGTCAGGAGGAATGGGCCAAAATTCACCCAACTTATTGTGGGAAGCTTGTGTAAGGCTACCCGAAACGTTTGACCCAAGTTAAACAATTTCAAGGCAATGCTACCAAACGCTAATTGAGTGTATGTAAACTTCTGACCCACTGGGAATGTGATGAAATAAAGAAAAGCTGAAATAAATAATTCTCTCTACTATTATTCTGACATTTCACATTCTTAAAATAAAGTGGTGATCCTAATTGATTTAAGACAGGGAATTTCTACAAGGATTAAATGTCAGGAATTGTGAAAAACTGAGTTTAAATGTATTAGACAAAGGTGAATGTAAACTTCCGACTTCAACTGTACATACTATATACATTTTATGGACAGTCAATTTTACAATAATATACATTTGTTTGTTTTTACTCCTGAACTTCCCCTACCCTCAACCTCTCCGATCATTTTCATGATGTCCATCCGGTTTGCTTCTATATGCCAGGAGGCGAGATCAGGTGGACCATTTTAGCCAATGGCCTGTTGTTCAAGCATGTGAACAACAGGCCACAGCGATAAATAGAGGACTCATCTTTGTATCTGTGCCATTACAGCGTCTGTGACAGCGTGGGCAGCACCATTGAGGCCATCTCAATTTTAAAGTTAAGAAATAAGCCTCCCGTAGCAAATCATCTATAAACAATTTTTGTTGACCAAATTCTACACTAATTGACTTCAAAACAAAAATTCCTAACTTGGCCTTATTTTTGTGGACAGATTTTGAGCGGAGTAAAACCTCTCGCTTCGCCTCTTCTTCCTCTCTGTAGTAACCCATTCACAGACGCTAACTACCTTTAGCGCCTATTGACAATAGTATCTTCTGACTGGGGAGTTTTGTTAAGAGCCCCGACGCTCGTTCTGAACCTTGAAACGCATCGCTTGCAGAAACATAAGGAACGTGTCTTTCATATCAGCGAGAAATCATTTTCAAAAAACTACATGTAAAATTCAGGGGTTGGAACGTTCAGGGAACAGAACCAAAAACCGGAAAATTTCATTTTTCAAGGAACAGAATCAGAACCGGGAACGGAAGTGATCTATACTGTTCTGGAACAGAACCATTATTTTAAAAGCAGGGAACTGGTTAATAACTTATTTTAATAATAATATACCATTTAGCAGACGCTTTTATCCAAAGCGACTTACAGTCATGCGTGCATAATTTTTTTGTGTGTGTATGGGTGGTCCCGGGGATCGAACCCACTACCTTGGCCTTACAAGCGCCGTGCTCTACAGCGGAGCTACAGGCTTCTCCGAGTATGAACTGTAAGGACTGCATAGAAGTTGTGCACAGATGCTACAGATACAATGTGTAAAGTGTGTGAAAAAATTGGCGAGAGAGGATTGGTATCAGAGCAAACTCCATACATGCATCTGTAGTGGCAGGCAGTCAAGTAGTAGAACATACAGCAGAATAGGAATCAACTGTCAGATTTGGTTTATAAAACTATGATTACTTTGACATCACGTTCAGCAGAATATTGTTGATTTCATTTGTTAGAAAAATGATCTACCTTTGTTCATCATTCTCATATATTTGTCAGCATTTATTCCAACCAGGTTTTACAAACGTAACTTGCATATGGGATATCCATTAAGGAATGTAAGGAATAGTGTTTGCAGCTGCACAGTTGCTGTGCATCAGGTCAGTGTGACAAGACACCAGTAGCATCAGATTAAACAGTGTTTACCCAGTGATAGTAGACATTAACCAGCTAGTGTCAAATATTATCATAATAATAATAATAAGCCATTTAGCAGACGCTTTTATCCAAAGCGACTTACAGTCATGCGTGCATACATTTTTTTGTGTGTATGGGTGGTCCCGGGGATCGAACCCACTACCTTGGCGTTACAAGCGCCGTGCTCTACCAGCTGAGCTACAGAGGACCACCGTACATGTCCGTGTGGTTGGTCCTATCAGTACTCAGTCAGTGTGACCAAACTCCTTTTCAGTAGAGTAATAGAGTATTAAAGAGTACCATAATAATTACAGTATTAAACAGTACCACAGAGTATTGAAGAGTACCACAGTGTAATTCTGCGTATTAAAGAGCACCATAGTAATTACAGTATTGTAGCATACAATAGAGTACCACAGAGTAATGCTGATATTGAAGAGTACCATAGTGTTTTACTGTTCAGTCCTGTAAGTCAGTCAGTCCTGTAAGTCAGTCAGTCCTGTAAGTCAGTCAGTCCTGTAAGTCAGTCAGTCCTGTAAGTCAGTCAGTCCTGTAAGTCAGTCAGTCCTGTAAGTCAGTCAGTCCTGTAAGTCAGTCAGTCCTGTAAGTCAGTCAGTCCTGTAAGTCAGTCCGTCCTGTAAGTCAGTCAGTCCTGTAAGTCAGTCAGTCAGTCCTGTAAGTCAGACAGTCCTGTAAGTCAGTCAGTCCTGTAAGTCAGTCAGTCAGTCCTGTAAGTCAGTCAGTAATATAAGTCAGTCAGTCCTGTAAGTCAGTCAGTCCTGTAAGTCAGTCAGTAATTTAAGTCAGTCAGTCCTGTAAGTCAGTCAGTCCTGTAAGTCAGTCAGTCCTGTAAGTCAGTCAGTCCTGTAAGTCAGTCAGTCCTGTAAGTCAGTCAGTCAGTCCTGTAAGTCAGTCAGTCCTGTAAGTCAGTCAGTCCTGTAAGTCAGTCAGTCCTGTAAGTCAGTCAGTCAGTCCTGTAAGTCAGTCAGTCCTGTAAGTCAGTCAGTCAGTCCTGTAAGTCAGTCAGTCCTGTAAGTCAGTCAGTCCTGTAAGTCAGTCAGTCCTGTAAGTCAGTCAGTCCTGTAAGTCAGTCAGTCAGTCCTGTAAGTCAGTCAGTCCTGTAAGTCAGTCAGTCCTGTAAGTCAGTCAGTCCTGTAAGTCAGTCAGTCCTGTAAGTCAGTCAGTCCTGTAAGTCAGTCAGTCAGTCCTGTAAGTCAGTCAGTCCTGTAAGTCAGTCAGTCCTGTAAGTCAGTCAGTCCTGTAAGTCAGTCAGTCCTGTAAGTCAGTCAGTCCTGTAAGTCAGTCAGTCCTGTAAGTCAGTCAGTCCTGTAAGTCAGTCAGTCCTGTAAGTCAGTCAGTCCTGTAAGTCAGTCAGTCCTGTAAGTCAGTCAGTCCTGTAAGTCAGTCCGTCCTGTAAGTCAGTCAGTCCTGTAAGTCAGTCAGTCCTGTAAGTCAGTCAGTCCTGTAAGTCAGTCCGTCCTGTAAGTCAGTCAGTCCTGTAAATCAGTCAGTCCTGTAAGTCAGTCAGTGCTGTAAGTCAGTCCGTCCTGTAAATCAGTCAGTCCTGTCATTTTACATTCTGTCATTTTTTCCACAGTCCTATAAAAAAAAAAACGCTACAAAACAAAGTCCTCACTATTTTTATTTATTTATTTATTTCACCTTTATTTAACCAGGTAAGCCAGTTGAGAACATGTTCTCATTTACAACTGCGACCTGGCCAAGATAAAGCAAAGCAGTGCGATAAAAACAACAACACAGAGTTACATATGGGGTAAACAAAACATAAAGTCAAAAAAACAAAACAGAAAATATACAGTGTGCGCGAATGTAGTAAGTTATGGAGGTAAGGCAATAAATAGGCCATAGTGCAAAATAGTTACAATTTCGTATTAACACTGGAATGATAGATGTGCAAAAGATGATGTGCAAATTGAGATACTGGGGTGCAAATTGGCAAAATAAATAACAATATGGGGATGAGGTAGTTGGGTGGGCTAATTTCAGAATGGCTGTGGACAGGTGCAGTGATCGGTAAGCTGCTCTGATAACTGACGCTTAAAGTTAGTGAGGGAGATAAGAGTCTCCAGCTTCAGAGATTTTTGCAGTTAGTTCCAGTCATTGGCAGCAGAGAACTGGAAGGAATGGCGGCCAAAGGAGGTGTTGGCTTTGGGGATGACCAGTGAGATATACCTGCTGGAGCGCATACTACGGGTCGGTGCTGCTATGGTGACCAATGAGCTAAGATAAGGCGGGGATTTGCCTAGCAGTGATTTATAGATGACCTGGAGCCAGTGGGTTTGGCGACGAATATGTAGTGAGGACCAGCCAACAAGACCGTACAGGTCACAGTGGTGGGTAGTATATGGGGCTTTGGTGACAAAACGGATGGCACTGTGATAGACTACATACAATTTGCTGAGTAGAGTGTTGGAGGCTATTTTGTAAATGACATCGCCGAAGTCAAGGATCGGTAGGATAGTCAGTTTTACGAGGGCATGTTTGGCAGCATGAGTGAAGAAGGCTTTGTTGCGAAATAGGAAGCCGATTCTAGATCTAACTTTTGATTGGAGTCTTAATGTGAGTCTGGAAGGAGAGTTTACAGTCTAACCAGACACCTAGGTATTTGTAGTTGTCCACATACTCTAGGTCAGACCCGCCGAGTGTAGTGATTCTAGTCGGGTGGAAACCTATTCACTCAGAAACCTATTACAGTGTCTGCCTACCAGCTGAAAATCTTTTCCCCTGTGTGTGTGTGTGTGTGTGTGTGTGTGTTGGCTACCTGCTGCTCCCCCTCCGAAACATAGGCTATATAAAGTGGGTAAAAGAGTATGTAAACATTATTAAAGTGACCAGTGTTCAATGACTATGTACATAGGGCAGCAGTCTCTAAGGTTGAGGGCAGGGTACTGGGTGGAGGCCGGCTAGTAACAGTGACTAAGGTTGAGGGCAGGGAACTGGGCGGAGGCCGGCTAGTTAACAGTGACTAAGGTTGAGAGCAGGGTACAGTTTGCCACACTATCTGGTTCCCCTAATTAACATACAGCTGCAGGCTCCACTTTATGCCCCTCACACCACCCAGGACCTCCAAAACAGGTACTCCACTGTCTCCTTCTAACCACAAAATCGACACTCCCTCCCCCCTGATGGATCAGGCTGCGACACATGCCGCTTCCTTGGTGGTGCCCCTAGCTTAGTGGTGCTGCAGACTCTGGGGCATTTCAGAACAGGTGTATATATATATATATATATATACAGTGGGGGAAAAAAAGTATTTAGTCAGCCACCAATTGTGCAAGTTCTCCCACTTAAAAAAGATGAGAGAGGCCTGTAATTTTCATCATAGGTACACGTCAACTATGACAGACAAAATGAGAAAAAAAAATCCAGAAAATCACATTGTAGGATTTTTTAATGAATTTATTGGCAAATGATGGTGGAAAATAAGTATTTGGTCAATAACAAAAGTTTCTCAATACTTTGTTATATACCCTTTGTTGGCAATGACACAGGTCAAACGTTTTCTGTAAGTCTTCACAAGGTTTTCACACACTGTTGCTTGTATTTTGGCCCATTCCTCCATGCAGATCTCCTCTAGAGCAGTGATGTTTTGGGGCTGTCGCTGGGCAACACAGACTTTCAACTCCCTCCAAAGATTTTCTATGGGGTTGAGATCTGGAGACTGGCTAGGCCACTCCAGGACCTTGAAATGCTTCTTACGAAGCCACTCCTTCGTTGCCCGGGCGGTGTGTTTGGGATCATTGTCATGCTGAAAGACCCAGCCACGTTTCATCTTCAATGCCCTTGCTGATGGAAGGAGGTTTTCACTCAAAATCTCACGATACATGGCCCCATTCATTCTTTCCTTTACACGGATCAGTCGTCCTGGTCCCTTTGCAGAAAAACAGCCCAAAAGCATGATGTTTCCACCCCCATGCTTCACAGTAGGTATGGTGTTCTTTGGATGCAACTCAGCATTCTTTGTCCTCCAAACATGACGAGTTGAGTTTTTACCAAAAAGTTATATTTTGGTTTCATCTGACCATATGACATTCTCCCAATCCTCTTCTGGATCATCCAAATGCACTTCAGACGGGCCTGGACATGTACTGGCTTAAGCAGGGGGACACGTCTCGCACTGCAGGATTTGAGTCCCTGGCGGCGTAGTGTGTTACTGATGGTAGTCTTTGTTACTTTGGTCCCAGCTCTCTGCAGGTCATTCACTAAGTCCCCCGTGTGGTTCTGGGATTTTTGCTCACCGTTCTTGTGATCATTTTGACCCCACGGGGTGAGATCTTGCGTGGAGCCCCAGATTGAGGGAGATTATCAGTGGTCTTGTATGTCTTCCATTTCCTAATAATTGCTCCCACCGTTGATTTCTTCAAACCAAGCTGCTTACCTATTGCAGATTCAGTCTTCCCAGCCTGGTGCAAGTCTACAATTTTGTTTCTGGTGTCCTTTGACAGCTCTTTGGTCTTGGCCATTGTGGAGTTTGGAGTGTGACTGTTTGAGGTTGTGGACAGGTGTCTTTTATACTGATAACAAGTTCAAACAGGTGCCATTAATACAGGTAACGAGTGGAGGACAGAGGAGCCTCTTAAAGAAGAAGTTACAGGTCTGTGAGAGCCAGAAATCTTGCTTGTTTGTAGGTGACCAAATACTTATTTTCCACCATAATTTGCAAATAAATTCATTAAAAATCCTACAATGGGATTTTCTGGATTTTTTTTTCTCAATTTGTCTGTCATAGTTGACGTGTACCTATGATAAAAATTACAGGCCTCTCTCATCTTTTTAAGTGGGAGAACTTGCACAATTGGTGGCTGACTAAATACTTTTTTACCCCACTGTATATATATATATATATACAGTGAGGGAAAAAAGTATTTGATCCCCTGCTGATTTTGTACATTTGCCCACTGACAAAGAAATTATCAATCTATAATTTTAATGGTAGGTTTATTTGAACAGTGAGAGACAGAATAACAACAAAAAAATCCACAAAAACGCATGTCAAAAATGTCATAAATTGATAAGCATTTTAATGAGGGAATAAGTATTTGACCCCCTCTAAATCAGAAAGATTTCTGGCTCCCAGGTGTCTTTTTATTCAGGTAACGAGCTGAGATTAGGAGCACACTCTTAAAGGCAGTGCTGCTAATCTCAGTTTGTTACCTGTATAAAAGACACCTGTCCACAGAAGCAATCAATCAATCAAATTCCAAACCCTCCACCATGGCCAAGACCAAAGAGCTCTCCAGGGATGTCAGGGACAAGATTGTAGACCTACACAAGGCTGGAATGGGCTACAAGACCATCGCCAAGCAGCTTGGTGAGACGGTGACAACAGTTGGTGCGATTATTCGCAAATGGAAGAAACACAAAAAAACTGTCAATCTCCCTCGGCCTGAGGCTCCATGCAAGATCTCTCCTCGTGGAGTTGCAATGATCATGAGAACGGTGAGGAATCAGCCCAGAACTACACGGGAGGATCTTGTCAATGATCTCAAGGCAGCTGGGACCATAGTCACCAAGAAAACAATTGGTAACACACTACGCCGTGAAGGACTGAAATCCTGCAGCGCCCGCAAGGTCCCCCTGCTCAAGAAAGCACATATACATGCCCGTCTAAAGTTTGCCAATGAACATCTGAATGATTCAGAGGAGAACTGGGTGAAAGTGTTGTGGTCAGATGAGACCCAAATCGAGCTCTTTGGCATCAACTCAACTCGCCGTGTTTGGAGGAGGAGGAATGCTGCCTATGACCCCAAGAACACCATCCCCACCGTCAAACATGGAGGTGGAAACGTTATGCTTTGAGGGTGTTTTTCTGCTAAAGGGACAGGACAATTTCACTGCATCAAAGGGACAATGGACGGGGTCATGTTTCGTCAAATCTTGGGTGAGAACCTCCTTCCCTCAGCCAGGACATTGAAAATGGGTCGTGGATGGGTATTCCAGCATGACAATGACCCAAAACACACGGCCAAAGCATCAAAGGAGTGGCTCAAGAAGAAGCACATTAAGGTCCTGGAGTGGCCTAGCCAGTCCCCAGACCTTAATCCCATAGAAAATCTGTGGAGGGAGCTGAAGGTTCGAGTTGTCAAACATCAGCATCGAAACCTTAATGACTTGGAGAAGATCTGCAAAGAGGAGTGGAACAAAATCCCTCCTGAGATGTGTGCAAACCTGGTGGCCAACTACAAGAAACGTCTGACCTCTGTGATTGCCAACAAGGGTTTTACCACCAAGTACTAAGTCATGTTTTGCAGAGGGGTCAAATACTTATTTCCCTCATTAAAATGCAAATCAATTTATAACATTTTTGACATGCGTTTTTCTGGATTTTTGTTGTTGTTATTCTGTCTTTCACTGTTCAAATAAACCTACCATTAAAATTATAGACTGATCATGTCTTTGTCAATGGGCAAACGTACAAAATCAGCAGGGGATCAAATACTTTTTTCCCTCACTGTATTCTACGGGTGGCTACGTACAGCCATAGGATATATTCTACGGGTGGCTACGTACAGCCATAGGATATATTCTACGGGTGGCTACGTATAGCCATAGGATGTATTCTACGGGTGGCTACGTACAGCCATAGGATGTATTCTACGGGTGACTACGTACAGCCATAGGATGTATTCTACGGGTGACTACGTACAGCCATAGGATGTATTCTACGGGTGGCTATGTACAGCCATAGGATGTATTCTACGGGTGACTACGTACAGCCATAGGATGTATTCTACGGGTGGCTATGTACAGCCATAGGATGTATTCTACGGGTGACTACGTACAGCCGTAGACATATGATGGAAGACTAAGGTATAATAGGCTCCTGTAATTCATTTTTATTTGGAATGCAAGAGGTTTTTGGCAAGCATGCTGTTGGAATTGTTGATTTAAATGAATTAAAGGCAAAACCTTTCTAACAATCAATAGGATAATTTTGCCAATTAGACGGGCATGTCGGTCTGTTAGTGCTTCATCAAAGCCAAACCAGATTTCCATTGTGTCTTTGGCACCATTAAGGCAAGTAAGAAACATGTTCAAGTCTTGTGTGCAGAGCTGCGTGAAGTAGGGGTGCTGAGGGTGCTGCGTGAAGTAGGGGTGCTGAGGGTGCTGCGTGAAGTAGGGGTGCTGAGGGTGCTGCGTGAAGTAGGGGTGCTGAGGGTGCTGAGGGTGCTGCGTGAAGTAGGGGTGCTGAGGGTGCTGCGTGAAGTAGGGGTGCTGAGGGTGCTGCGTGAAATAGGGGTGCTGAGGGTGCTGCGTGAAGTAGGGGTGCTGAGGGTGCTGCGTGAAGTAGGGGTGCTGAGGGTGCTGCGTGAAGTAGGGGTGCTGAGGGTGCTGCGTGAAGTAGGGGTGCTGATGGTGCTGCGTGAAGTAGGGGTGCTGAGGGTGCTGCGTGAAGTAGGGATGCTGAGGGTGCTGCGTGAAGTAGGGGTGCTGAGGGTGATGCGTGAAGTAGGGGTGCTGTGGGTGCTGCAGGAAGTAGGGGTGCTGAGGGTGCTGCAGGAAGTAGGGGTGCTGAGGGTGCTGTGTGAAGTAGGGGTGCTGAGGGAAGTAGGGGTGCTGATGGTGCTGCGTGAAGTAGGGGTGCTGAGGGTGCTGCGTGAAGTAGGGGTGCTGAGGGTGCTGCGTGAAGTAGGGGTGCTGTGGGTGCTGCAGGAAGTAGGGGTGTGAGGGTGCTGCAGGAAGTAGGGGTGCTGAGGGTGCTGCAGGAAGTAGGGGTGCTGAGGGTGCTGCAGGAAGTAGGGGTGCTGAGGATGCTGCAGGAAGTAGGGGTGCTGAGGGTGCTGCAGGAAGTAGGGGTGCTGAGGGTGCTGCAGGAAGTAGGGGTGCTGAGGGTGCTGCGTGAAGTAGGGGTGCTGTGGGTGCTGCAGGAAGTAGGGGTGCTGAAGGTGCTGCAGGAAGTAGGGGTGCTGAGGGTGCTGCGTGAAGTAGGGGTGCTGAAGGTGCTGCAGGAAGTAGGGGTGCTGAGGGTGCTGCAGGAAGTAGGGGTGCTGAGGGTGCTGCAGGAAGTAGGGGTGCTGAGGGTGCTGCGTGAAGTAGGGGTGCTGAGGGTGCTGCGTGAAGTAGGGGTGCTGAGGGTGCTGCGTGAAGTAGGGGTGCTGAGGGTGCTACGTGAAGTAGGGGTGCTGTGGGTGCTGCGTGAATTAGGGGTGCTGAGGGTGCTGCAGGAAGTAGGGGTGCTGAGGGTGCTGCGTGAAGTAGGGGTGCTGAGGGTGCTGCAGGAAGTAGGGTACTGAGGGTGCTGCAGGAAGTAGGGGTGCTGAGGGTGCTGCAGGAAGTAGGGGTGCTGAGGGTGCTGCAGGAAGTAGGGGTGCTGAGGGTGCTGCAGGAAGTAGGGGTGCTGAGGGTGCTGCAGGAAGTAGGGGTGCTGAGGGTGCTGCAGGAAGTAGGGATGCTGAGGGTGCTGCGTGAAGTAGGGGTGCTGTGTGAAGTAGGGGTGCTGTGGGTGCTGCAGGAAGTAGGGGTGCTGAGGGTGCTGCGTGAAGTAGGGGTGCTGATGGTGCTGCGTGAAGTAGGGGTGCTGAGGGTGCTGCGTGAAGTAGGGATGCTGAGGGTGCTGCGTGAAGTAGGGGTGCTGAAGGTGCTGCAGGAAGTAGGGGTGCTGAGGGTGCTGCGTGAAGTAGGGGTGCTGAGGGTGCTGCAGGATGTAGGGATGCTGAGGGTGCTGCGTGAAGTAGGGGTGCTGAGGGTGCTGCGTGAAGTAGGGGTGCTGATGGTGCTGCGTGAAGTAGGGGTGCTGAGGGTGCTGCGTGAAGTAGGGATGCTGAGGGTGCTGCGTGAAGTAGGGGTGCTGAAGGTGCTGCGTGAAGTAGGGGTGCTGTGGGTGCTGCAGGAAGTAGGGGTGCTGAGGGTGCTGCAGGAAGTAGGGGTGCTGAGGGTGCTGCGTGAAGTAGGGGTGCTGAGGGTGCTGCGTGAAGTAGGGGTGCTGAGGGTGCTGCGTGAAGTAGGGGTGCTGAGGGTGCTGCGTGAAGTAGGGGTGCTGAGGGTGCTGCGTGAAGTAGGGGTGCTGTGGGTGCTGCAGGAAGTAGGGGTGCTGAGGGTGCTGCAGGAAGTAGGGGTGGTGAGGGTGCTGCAGGAAGAAGGGGTGCTGAGGGGGCCGCAGGAAGTAGGGGTGCTCAGTGTGCTGCAGGAAGTAGGGGTGCTGAGGGTGCTGCGTGAAGTAGGGGTGCTGAGGGTGCTGCAGGAAGTAGGGGTGCTGAGGGTGCTGCGTGAAGTAGGGGTGCTGAGGGTGCTGCAGGAAGTAGGGGTGCTGAGGGTGCTGCAGGAAGAAGGGGTGCTGAGGGTGCCGCAGTAAGTAGGGGTGCTGAGGGTGCTGCAGGAAGTAGGGGTGCTGAGGGTGCTGCGTGAAGTAGGGGTGCTGAGGGTGCTGCAGGAAGTAGGGGTGCTGAGGGTGCTGCGTGAAGTAGGGGTGCTGAGGGTGCTGCAGGAAGTAGGGGTGCTGAGGATGCTGCAGCACCCTCTGAAAAATAAAAAATACTTTGTTTAGTGTATATATATATTTTTTTTCCATTCTCAAAAGTAGTGCACTGGGCCTTTACTAGTCCTGTATGAGAGGACCGATGTAGCCCTCTGTGGTGTTGGGCAACAACAACAAAATCCCTGCAGTCTGAACAGCCAAAAAGCTCATCTAATCTGATATTTCAAACCACCTTTGTAGGTGGTTTGACGTTGGATACAATTCCTGATTCCTGGCCATGCGTCTGAACGGTCAAATCTGATTCATTTGCAAGTGGTTTTTAGACTGTTATTTGGCATATCTTGTTGCTTAGGTGTAGAACATGTGGTAGCTAACTAGCTTGTTAATTGTTTACAAACAAATTGGTGAACATGCTAGAAAGATAAACAGCTACCTAGCTAGCTAGTTGACTGCTGTGGCTAGCCAAAAAGCATTGTAGTCACCTTAGCTTGCTACATAACTTCTGAGTGATAGGAAGCATGAGCACCACCACCAATCAGCCTACACCACTGCACACACAAATCAAATCAAATTGTATTGGTCACATACACATACAGCTCTGGAAAAAAGTAAGCGACCACTGCACATTTTTCTTAAATCAGCATCTCTACATGTATGACAACCATTCCATTCCAGTGTCTTTTTTGAATTCCAACACAGGCACACCTCATTCTACTGAATTAGGTGCTGATTAGGTGATCACCTGAACCAAATCTTATTTAACGAGGAAAAGTATAAAAACCACTGCTGTGGTCATCACTATCCTCTTGCAATAGGACCAGCTGGATGGCAAAAACAGTGCTAATAGTACCTCAAAAGTAATATTAATCAAAAAATAACTATTAACCATGCCAAAAGAGTTGAAAAGGAAAGTTTTGAGTGAGGAAAATAAGGGTTCAATTCTGGCTTTACTGGCAGAGGGATACAGTGAGCGTCAGGTGCTTCCATCCTTAAAATGTCAAAGACGGCGGTTCATAAGAACAAGGTCAAGCAGCAGACATTGGGGACAACAAAGCTACAGACCGGCAGAGGGCGAAAACGACTCTCTACTGACCGGGATGACAGCCAACTCATTCGAATGTCACTCAACAACTGTAGGATGACATCAAGTGACCTACAAAAAGAATGGCAAACGGCAGCTGGGGTGAAGTGCATGGCGAGGACGGTTCGAAACAGGCTCCTAGGGGCAGGGCTGAAGTCGTGCAAAGCTAGAAAAAAGCCCTTCATCAATGAGAAGCAAAGAAGAGCCAGGCTGAGGTTTGCAAAAGACCATAAGGAATGGACCGTAGAGGACTGGAGTAAGGTAATCTTCTCTGATGAGTCCAATTTTCAGCTTTGCCCAACACCTGGTCGTCTAATGGTTAGATGGAGACCTGGAGAGGCCTACAAGCCACAGTGTTTCGCACCCACTGTGAAATTTGGTGGAGGATCGTGATGATCTGGGGGTGCTTCAGCAAGGCTGGAATTGGGCAGATTTGTCTTTGTGAAGGACGCATGAATCAAGCCACGTAAAAGGATGTCCTGGAAGACAACTTGCTTCCTTTTGCTCTGACATTGTTTCCCAACTCTGAGGATTGTTTTGTCCAGCAGGACAATGCGCCATGCCACACAGCCAGGTCAATCAAGGTGTGGATGGAGGACCACCAGATCAAGACCCTGTCATGGCCAGCCTAATCTCCAGACCTGAACCCCATTGAAAACTTCTGGAATGTGATCAAGAGGAAGATGGAGGGTCACAAGCCATCAAACAAAGTCGAGCTGCTTGAATTTTTGCGCCAGGAGTGGCATAAAGTCACCCAACATCAATATGAAAGAATGGTGGAGAGCATGCCAAGACGCATGAAAGCTGTGATCAGGGTTATTCCACCAAATATTAATTTCTGAACTCTTCCTAAATTAAAACATTAGTATTGTGTTGTTTAAAAATGAACATGAACTTATTTTCTTTTGCATTATTCGAGGTCTGACAACACTGCATCTTTTTTGTTATTTTGACCAGTTGTCATTTTCTGCAAATAAATGCTCTAAATGACAATATTTTTATTTGGAATTTGGGAGAAATGTTGTCAGTAGTTTCTAGAATAAAACAAAAATCTTATTTTTACCCAAACACATACCTATAAATAGTAAAACCAGAGAAACTGATAATTTTGCAGTGGTCTCTTAATTTTTTCCAGAGCTGTATTTAGCAGATGTTATTGCGGGTGTAGCGAAATGCTTGTGTTAATAGCTCCAACAGTGCAGTATATCTAACAATTCACAACAATACACACATCTCAAAGTAAAATAATGGAATTAAGAAATATATAAATATATATAAAAATGAGCAATGTCGGAGTGGCATTGACTAGAATACAGTATATACAGTGTATTCAGACCCCTTGACTTTTTCCACATTTTGTTATATTACAGCCTTATTCTAAAATGGACTCAATTATTTGTTTAGAAAAAATTAAGAAACGTTTGAAAATTTATACAAAATAAAAAACATACCTTATTTGCATAAGTATTCAGACCCTTTGCTATGAGACTCAGGTGCATCCTGTTGCCATTGATCATCCTTGAGATGTTTCTACAACTTGATTGGAGTCCACCTGTAATAAATTAAATTGATTGGACATGATTTGGAAAGGCACACACCTGTCTATATAAGGTCCCACAGTTGACCGTGCATGTCAGAGAAAAAACCAAGCCATTAGGTCGAAGGAATTGTCCGTAGAAGATTGTGTCGAGGCACAGATCTGGGGAAGGGTACCAAAACATTTCTGCAGCATTGAAGGTCCCCAAGAACACAGTGGCCTCCATCATTCTTTAATGGAAGAAGTTTGGAACCACCAAGACTCCTAGAGCTGGCCGCCCTGCCAAACTGAGCAATCAGGGGAGAAGGGCCTTGGTCAGGGAGGTGACCAAGAACCCGATGGTCTATCTGACAGAGCTCCAGAGTTCCTCTATGGAGATGGGAGAACCTTCCAGAATCAAATCAAATCAAATCAAATTTTATTGGTCACATGCGCCGAATACAACAAGTGCAGACATTACAGTGAAATGCTTACTTACAGCCCTTAACCAACAGTGCGTTTATTTTAAACAACAAAAAAAAAAAGTAAGAATAAAACAACAACAAAAAAAAGTGTTGAGAAAAACAAAGAGCAGAAGTAAAATAAAGTGACAGTAGGGAGGCTATATATACAGGGGGGTAACGGTGCAGAGTCAATGTGCGGGGGCACCGGCTAGTTGAGGTAGTTGAGGTAATATGTACATGTGGGTAGAGTTAAAGTGACTATGCATAAATACTTAACAGAGTAGCAGCAGCGTAAAAAGGATGGGGTGGGGGGCAGTGCAAATAGTCCGGGTAGCCATGATTAGCTGTTCAGGAGTCTTATGGCTTGTGGGTAGAAGCTGTTGAGAAGTCTTTTGGACCTAGACTTGGCACTCCGAACCGCTTGCCGTGCGGTAGCAGAGAGAACAGTCTATGACTAGGGTGGCTGGAGTCTTTGACAATTTTGAGGGCCTTCCTCTGACACCGCCTGGTATAGAGGTCTTGGATGGCAGGGAGCTTTGCCCCAGTGATGTACTGGGCCGTACGCACTACCCTCTGTAGTGCCTTGCGGTCAGAGGCCAAGCAGTTGCCATACCAGGCGGTGATGCAACCAGTCAGGATGCTCTCGATGGTGCAGCTGTAGAATTTTTTGAGGATCTGAGGACCCATGCCAAATCTTTTTAGTCTCCTGAGGGGGAATAGGCTTTGTCGTGCCCTCTTCACGACTGTCTTGGTGTGCTTGGACCATGATAGTTCGTTGGTGATGTGGACACCAAGGAACTTGAAGCTCTCAACCTGTTCCACTACAGCCCCGTCGATGAGAATGGGGGGCGTGCTCAGTCCTCTTTTTTTTCCTGTAGTCCACAATCATCTCCTTTGTCTTGGTCACGTTGAGGGAGAGGTTGTTGTCCTGGCACCACACGGCCAGATCTCTGACCTCCTCCCTATAGGCTGTCTCATCGTTGTCGGTGATCAGGCCTACCACTGTTGTGTCGTCGGCAAACTTAATGATGGTGTTGGAGTCGTGCCTGGCCATGCAGTCATGGGTGAACAGAGAGTACAGGAGGGGACTGAGCACGCACCCTGAGGGGCCCCCGTGTTGAGGATCAGTGTGGCAGATGTGTTGTTACCTACCCTTACCACCTGGGGGCGGCCCGTCAGGAAGTCCAGGATCCAGTTGCAGAGGGAGGTGTTTAGTCCCAGGATCCTTAGCTTAGTGATGAGCTTAGAGGGCACTATGGTGTTGAATGCTGAGCTGTAGTCAATGAATAGCATTCTCACGTAGGTGTTCCTCTTGTCCAGGTGGGAAAGGGCAGTGTGGAGTGCGATAGAGATTGCATCATCTGTGGATCTGTTGGGGCGGTATGCAAATTGGAGTGGGTCTAGGGTTTCTGGGATTATGCTGTTGATGTGAGCCATGACCAGTCTTTCAAAGCACTTCATGGCTACAGACGTCAGTGCCACGGGTCGGTAG
This sequence comes from Coregonus clupeaformis, assembly GCF_020615455.1. Lineage (NCBI taxonomy): Eukaryota > Metazoa > Chordata > Actinopteri > Salmoniformes > Salmonidae > Coregonus > Coregonus clupeaformis. Next base: position 4,744,156 of record NC_059220.1, read on the forward strand.
TCATTTAGGCAGGTTATCTTAGAGTTCTTGGGCACGGGGACTATGGTGGTCTGCTTGAAACATGTTGGTATTACAGACTCGGTCAGGGACATGTTGAAAATGTCAGTGAAGACACTTGCCAGTTGGTCAGCACATGCTCGGAGTACACGCCCTGGTAATCCGTCTGGCCCAGCGGCCTTGTGAATGTTGACTTGCTTAAAAGTCTTACTCACATCGGCTACGGAGAGCGTGATCACATAGTCGTCCGGAACAGCTGGTGCTCTCATGCATGCTTCAGTGTTGCTTGCCTCGAAGCGAGCATAGAAGTGGTTTAGCTCCGTCTGGTAGGCTTGTGTCACTGGGCAGCTCGCGGCTGTGCTTCCCTTTGTAGTCTGTAATAGTTTTCAAGCCCTGCCACATCCGACGAGCGTCAGAGCCAGTGTAGTATGATTCAATCTTAGACCTGTATTGACTCTTTGCCTGTTTGATGGTTCGTCGGAGGTCATAGCGGGATTTCTTATAAGCTTCCGGGTTAGAGTCCCGTTCGCCTTGAAAGCGGCAGCTCTACCCTTTAGCTCAGTGCGGATGTTGCCTGTAAACCATGGCTTCTGGTTGGGGTATGTACGTACGGTCACTGTGGGGGACGACATCATCGATGCACTTATTGATGAAGCCAGTGACTGATGTGGTGTACTCCTCAATGCTGTCTGAAGAATCCCGGAACATGTTCCAGTCTGTGCTAGCAAAACAGTCCTGTAGCTTGGCATCTGCGTCATCTGACCACTTTTTTATTAACCGAATCACTGGTGCTTCCTGCTTCAGTTTTTGCTTATAAGCAGGAATCAGGAGGATAGAGTTATGGTCAGATTTGCCAAATGGAGGGCGAGGGAGAGCTTTGTATGCGTCTCTGTGTGTGGAGTAAAGGTGGTCTAGAGTTTTTTTCCCTCTGGTTGCACATTTGACATGCTGGTAGAAATTAGGTAGAACGGATTTAAGTTTCCCTGCATTAAAGTCCCCGGCCACTAGGAGCGCTGCATCTGGATGAGCGTTTTCCTGTTGATTAATGGCCTTGTACAACTCGTTCAGTGCAATCTTAATGCCAGCATTGGTTTGTGGTGGTAAATAGACAGCTATGAAAAATATAGCTGAAAACTCTCTTGGTAAATAGTGTGGTCTACAGCTTATCATAAGATACTCTACCTCAGGCGAGCAAAACCTCGAGACTTCCTTAGTATTTGATTTTGTACACCAGCTGTTGTTTACAAATATACAGAGACCGCCACCCTTTGTCTTACCGGAGCCAGCCGTTCTGTCCTGCCGATGTAGCGTGTAGCCTGCTAGCTGAATGGTATCATTGTTGTCGTTCAGCCACGACTCCGTGAAACATAAGATATTACAGTTTTTAATGTCCCGTTGGTAGGATAACCGTAATCTTAAATCGTCAATTTTATTCTCAAAAGATTGAACGTTGGCTAATAGTATTGATGGGAGAGGCAGTTTACTCGCTCGCCGTCGGATCCTTACAAGGCACCCCGACCTACGTCCACGATATCTCCGTCTCTTCCTCAGGCGAATGACGGGGATCTGGGCCTTGCCGGGTGTCTGTAGAATATCCTTCGCGTCCGACTCGTTGAAGAAAAAGTCTTCGTCCAATGCGAGGTGAGTAATCGCTGTCCTGATATCCAGAAGCTCTTTTTGGTTATAAGAGACGATGGCATAAACATTATGTACAAAATAAATTACAAATAACGCGGAAAAACACACATAATAGTACAATTGGTTAGAGGGCTGTAAAACGGCAGCCATCTTCTCCGGCGCTGTTAACGTTTTTTCTCTGCAGCACTCCACCAAACAGGCCTTTTTCTCTGCAGCACTCCACCAAACAGGCCTCCGGCGCTGTTAACAACCATCTCTGCAGCACTCCACCAAACAGGCCTTTATGGTAGAGTGGCCAGGCAGAAGCCACTCCTCAGTAAAACGCACATGACAGCCCGCTTGGAGTTTTCCAAAAGGCACATAAGGACTCTCAGACCATGAGAAACAAAATTCTCTGGTCTGATGAAGCCAAGATTTAACTCTTTGGCCTCAATGCCAAGCGTCATGTCTGGAGGAAACCTGGCCTATCCCTACAGTGAAGCATAGTGGTGGTAGCATCATGCTGTGGGGATGTTTTTCAGCGGCAGGGACTGGGAGACTAGTCAGGATCGAGGGAAAGATTAACAGAGCAAAGTACAGAGAGATCCTTGATGAAAACCTGCTCCAGAGCGCTCAGGACCTCAGACTGGGCCGAAGGTTCACCTTCCAACAGGACAATGACCCTAAGCACACAGCCAAGACAACGCAGGAGTGGCTTCGGGACAAGTCTCTGAATGTACTTGAGTGGCCCAGCCAGAGCCTGGACTTGAACCCGATCGAAAATCTCTGGAGGGACCTGAAAATAGCTGTGCAGCGACACTCCCCATCCAACCTGACAGAGCTTGAGGATCTGCAGAGAAGAATGGGAGAAACTCCCCAAATACAGGTGTGCCAAGCTTGTAGCGTCATACCCAAGACTCGAGGCTGTAATCGCTTACAAAGGTGCTTCAACAAAGTACTGAGTAAATGGTCTGAATACTTATGTAAATGTAGTGTTTATTTTTTATAAATGTGCATTTTTAAAACTATTTTTGCTTTGTCACTATGGGGTATTCTGTGTAGATTGATTGAGGGGAAAAAACAATGCTTGTGTTCCTAGCTCCAACAGTGCAGTAGTATCTAACACTTCACAACAATACACACAAATCTAAAATTAAAAGAATGGAATTAAGAAATAAATAAATATTAGATTGAGCAATGTCGGAGTGTCATTGTCTAAAATACAGTAGAATAGAATACAGTATATACATATGAGATAGGTAAAGCAGTATGTAAACGTTATTAAAGTGACTAGTGTTCCATTATAAAAGTAGCCAGTGATTCCAAGTCTATGTATATAGGGCAGCAGCCTCTAAGGTGCAGTGTTGCGTAACCAAGTGGAAGCCGGCTAGTGATGGCTATTTATCAGTCTGTTGGCCTTGAGATAGAAGCTGTTTTTTCTCGGTCCCAGCTTTGATGCACCTGTACTGACCTCGCCTTCTGGATGATAGCGGGGTGAACAGGCCGTGGCTCGGGTGGTTGATGTCCTTGATGATCTTTTTGGCCTTCCTGTGACATCGGGTGCTGTAGGTGTCCTGGAGGACAGGTAGTTTGCCCCGGTGATGCGTTGGTGTCACGAATTCAGCCGAGGCTGCTCCTCCTCCTTGCTCGGGCAGGCTTCGGTATTTGTCGTCACCGGAGTACTAGCTGCCACCGATCTATGTTTCTGTGTTCTACTTGTTTTGTCTATATTGCACACACCTGGTTCCAATTACGATAATTTGTTTCCCTATTTTACCCTCTGGTTCCCTCATGGTGTTGTGCGTGATTGTTCATTGTTTTCTGGTCATTGACATGTGAGTCGGTATTTTCTTCCCTGCTTGGAAGTATATGTTTATTTACTTGTGACAAGTAAAATCCACCTGGATCCAGTGGGATTCAGCTCTCACTCCCAAGGGCATATGATGGAACAGTTGCCGGGTGCCAGGGTTTTCTGCTCCAGGTGGAGCTCTACCTGGCAACCATCCACCCGGCTCCCTCGGGATACGAGAGCGTGTCCGCCCTCATCACCTGTCTGTTGGGGAAAGCGCTCGAGTGGGCCAACGCTGAGTGGGGAGGAATAGACGCGGCATCGGTGCGCTATGAAGATTTCACCCGCCTATGGGAGGACGTTCGTCGGGAGCTGGCCTGCAGGGACACCACCCTTAACCTGGACCAGCTGGTGGATTTATCGATACGACTGGATAACCTGTTGGCCACCCGCGGACGTCCGGATCAAGGTCCGTCCAGCCCATTCCCCAGCACTTCCGACCCTACACCGATGGAGCTCGGAGGTGCTGATCCAAGGGTGACCGGAAGGGGGTTTGTTTCCTGCACCAACTGTGGCTGCAGAGGACACACTGCTGGTCGGTGCTGGAAAGGGTCCTCAGGGAGTCGAGGCAGCAGGCAGGGCACTGGTGGACCATCCCTGGTGAGTAGGCACCTGACTCACCCAGAGCTCCCTGTTGCGCACATGTGTGTTCACGTAGAATTTCCTGAGTTTTCCCCACATTCCCAGCATAAGGCGCTCGTAGATTCAGGCGCAGCTGGGGAATTTTATGGACTGTCTATTTGCACATAGACTAGGGATCCCTATTGTGCCTGTTGATGTGCCCTTCCCTATACATGTCTTAGATAGTCACCCTTTAGGGTCAGGGCTGATTAGGGAGGTCACAGCTCCACTCTGGATGAAAACGCAGGAGGGTCATGAGGAGAGAATTAGTCTCTTCCTGATCGATTCTCCTGCGTTTCCCGTGGTGTTGGAGCTTCCCTGGTTAGCCTTTCATGACCCCAATATTTTGTGGCAACAGAGGGCTCTCAAGGGATGGTCCCGTCAGTGCTCGGGGAGGTGTGTAGGTGTTTCCGTAGGTGCAACTACGGTGGAGAGTCCAAACCAGGTCTCCACTATGCACATTCCTCCCGAATATGCCGATTTGGCTCTCGCCCTCTGTAAAAGGAAGGTGACTCAATTACCACCCCATCGATAGGGGGATTTTGCTATAAATCTCTGGGAGGGCGCTGCACTTCCTCTGAGTCACGTGTATCGTCTGTCACTGGAAGAGACGGCGGCTCTTCCAGATGTCTCCGAATCTCTGGTACAGGGATACATTCGTCCTTCCACTTCCCCTGCCTCCTCGAGTTAATTTTTTGTGAAGAAGAAGGATGGAGGTTTACGCCCGTGCATTGACTATTGAGGTCTCAATCAGATAACGGTGAAGTACAGTTATCCACTACCTCTCATTGCTAGTATGATGGAGTCATTGCACGGGGCACACTTCACCAAATTGGATCTCAGGAGCGCGTACAACCTGGTGCGTATCCGGGAAGGGGATGAGTGGAAGACGGCATTTAGTACCACCTCTGGGCACTATGAGTACCTCATCATGCCGTACGGGTTGATGAATGCTCCCTCAGTCTTCCAATCCTTTGTCGATGAGATTTTCAGGGACCTGCATGGACAGGGTGTAGTGGTGTATATAGATGATATTCTCATATGCTCCGCTAAACGAGCCGAGCATGTGTCCCTGGTGCGCAAGGTGCTTGGTCGACTGTTGGAACATGACCTGTACGTCAAGGCTGAGAAATGTATGTTCTTTCAACAGTCCGTCGCCTTCTTAGGCTACCGCCTGTCCGGGTCAGGGGTGGAGAGCCAGTATGAAAAATTAAAAAAGAATGTATTCACTCACTAACTGTAAGTCGCTCTGGATAAGAGCGTCTGCTAAATGACTAAAATGTAAATGGAAAAAAGAGATGGAAAATGACCACATTTCAGCTGTGCGTAATTGGCCGACTCCAACCATGGTTAAGGAAGTGCAGCGATTCTTAGGGTTTTCCAACTACTACCGGAGGTTAATCCGGGGCTTTGGTCAGGTAGCAGCTCCCATTACCTCCTTGCTGAAGGGGGGACCGTTGCGCCTGCAGTGGTCAGCTGAGGCGGACAGGGCTTTTGGTCACCCGAAGGCACCGTCACCCTCTTCTGGTCATCCTGGCATCGGTCGGACAGTGCGCTGTGTTAGTGGGAAGTACTGGTGGCCTAGTTTAGCTAAGGACGTGAGGGTTTCTGTTTCCTCCTGCTCGGTGTGCGCCCAGTGCAAGGCACCTAGACACCTGCCCAGAGGGAAATTACAACCCCTACCCGTTCCACAACGGCCGTGGTCACACCTATCGGTGGATTTCGTTATGGACCTCCCCCCGTCACAAGGGAATACCACGATCTTAGTCGTTGTGGATCGGTTTTCTAAGTCCTGCCGTCTCATTCCTTTGCCCGGTCTCCCTACGGCCCTACAGACTGCAGAGGCCCTGTTTACTCACGTCTTCCGGCACTACGGGGTACCTGAGGATATAGTGTCTGATCGGGGTCCCCAGTTCACATCAAGGGTCTGGACGGCGTTCATGGACCATCTGGAGAGTAATGGGCAGGTGGAGAGAGTAAACCAGGATGTGGGCAGGTTTCTGAGGTCCTATTGCCAGGACCGGCCGGGGGATTGGTTGGTTTACATCCCCTGGGCAGAGATGGCCCAAAACTCCCTCCGCCACTCCTCCACTAACCTGTCTCCATTTCAGTGTGTACTAGGCTATCAACCGGTCCTGGCACCATGGCTTCAGAGCCAGATCGAGGCACCTGCGGTGGATGAATGGTTTCGGCGCTCTGAGGAAACCTGGAAAGCTGCCCATGTACGCCTGCAACGGGCTATCAGGCGACAGAAGGTGAGCGCCGACCGCCACCGCAGTGAGGCCCCGGTGTATGCACCGGGGGACCGGGTCTGGCTCTCGACCCGAAATCTGCCCCTTCGCCTGCCCTGCCGGAAGCTGGGTCGGCGGTCTGTGGGGCCATTTAAAGTCCTGAGGAGATTGAACGAGGTTTGTTATAGGTTACAGCTCCCTCCTGAATACCGTATTAACCCCTCGTTCCATGTGTCTCTCCTCAGGCCGGTGGTTGCTGGTCCGCTCCAGGAGTCTGAGGTACGGGAGGTCCATCCGCCCCCACTGGACATCGGGAGGGCACCGGCGTACTCAGTCCGTTCCATCCTGGATTCGAGGCGTCGGGTGGGGGGCCTGCAGTATCTCGTGGAGTGGGAGGGGTACGGTCAGGAGGAACGGTGCTCGATCCCTCCCTGTTGAGGGATTTCCACCGTCGTCATCCGACTCGCCCTGCTCCGCGTCCTCCTGGCCGTCCCAGAGGCCGTTGTCGGCGCACGGCTGGAGCCGCGCGTCGGGTGGGGGGTGCTGTCACGAATTCAGCCGAGGCTGATCCTACTCCTTGCTCTGGCAGGCTTCGGCATTCGTCGTCACCGGAGTACTAGCTGCCACCGATCTATGTTTCTGTGTTCTACCTGTTTTGTCTATATTGCACACACCTGGTTCCAATTACGATAATTTGTTTCCCTATTTTACCTTCTGGTTCCCTCATGGTGTTGGGCGTTATTGTTCGTTGTTTTGTGGTCATTGACATGTGAGTCTGTATTTTCTTCCCTGCGTGGAAGATATGTTTATTTACTTGTGACAAGTAAAGTACGTCGTTAACTAAGTTCTGTGTCCTGCGCCTGACTCCGTCCTACCGCTACACACTGACGCATGACAGTTGGGCAGACCGCACCACCCTCTGGAGAGCCCTGTGGTTGTGGGCGGTGCAGTTGCCATACCAGGCGGTGATACAGCCTGACAGGATGCTCTCAATTGTGCATCTGTAAAAGTTTTAGGGGCCAAGCCAAATTTCTTCAGCCTCCTGAGGTTGAAGAGGCGCTGTTGCACCTTCTTCACAACACGGTCTGTGTGGGTGGTCCATTTCAGATCGTCAGTGATGTGTACGCAGAGGAACTTGAAGCTTTCCACCTTCTCCACTGCGGTCCCGTCGATGTGGATAGGGGCGTGCTCCCTATGCTGTTTCCTGAAGTCCACGATCAGCTCCTTTGTTTTGTTGACGTTGAGTGAGAGGTTATTTTCCTGGCACAACTCTCCCAGGGCCCTCACCTCCTCCCTGTAGGCTGTCTCGTCATTGTTGGTAATCAGGCCTACTACTGTTGTGTCGTCTGCAAACTTGATGATTGAGTTGGAGGCGTGCGTGGCCACGCAGTCATGGGTGAACAGGGTGTACAGGAGGGGGCTGAGCATGCACCCTTGTGGGGCCCCAGTGTTGAGGATCAGCGAAGTGGAGGTGTTGTTGCCTACCTTCACCACCTGGGGGCGGCCCGTCAGGAAGTCCAGGACCCAGTTGCACAGTGCAGGGATCAGACCCAGGGCCCCGAGCTTAATGATGAGCTTGGAGGGTACTACAGTGTTGAAGGCTGAGGTGTATTCAACACCTGATTCAATTTTCATAGAGGTTACAATTTCCACATTTGATAAACCTCTACCACAACTTTCTGTCTCTAAGTGGTAGTATTCATTCCTAATATCTTGGGTGTCTGAGATTTGATTGGGCTGCACCACTGACATTCTGTCATATGAACTCTTGGCTACATCAGGATGAAGATTAGCAGCAGGTTCTTTATCCTCAAAAGTGTGTACATTTTACATATTAAGTTGGCAGTCTGAGGGTCTTCTCTGAGCAGTTGACATTAGACTAGAGTCCCCCCATGAAACAACACCATATATAGATTCTACAGACCCCACTTTTACTCCGGCACCTAGAATAGTTTTCCATCTATAAGCCAATATGTCATTTATAGGCCTATAGTGTATTGCTTTGGGACCAATGTAGTGGGTGGAGTAGAAAGTGTTGCTGGGCATGGTGCTGATATGTGTCAACAAAATGTTAACATAAAGCTTCCTAGCTTTTTGTTCAAACACCTGTTTTGTATTCTAGGGACTCTAATGAGTAGACTGGACCCTGGTTTTATGGACATACAATCGATAGATTTTCCTGTACAGTGCTATATTTATTTTTATTTCACCTTTATTTAACCAGGTAAACCAGTTGAGAACAAGTTCTCATTTACAACTGCGACCTGGCCAAGATAAAGCAAAGCAGTGCGATAAAAACAACAACACAGAGTTACATATGGGGTAAAACAAAACAAAGTAAAAAAAAATACAACAGAAATACATATATATACAGTGTGTGCAAATTTAGCAAGTTATGGAGGTAAGGCAATAAAATAGGCTATAGTGCAAAATAATTACAATTAGTATTAACACTGGAATGATAGATGTGCAAGAGATGATGTGCAAATAGAGATACTGGGGTACAAATGAGCAAAATAAATAACAATATAGGGATGAGGTAGTTGGGCGGGCTAATTTCAGATGGGCTGTGTACAGGTGCAGTGATCGGTAAGGTGCTCTATATGTACCATATAGTATCCAGGCAACCCATTTTAAGCTGTTTGACCACAGTAAAAGGCCAGCAACACTCCGTGATTCAAAGCCCCATGAAATGACACCATATATAGATTCTACAGACCCTACTGTGTGCTCCCCACACCACTTTTATGTCTGCACAAAGAATCATTTTTCCTGTACACTGCTATATTTGTACCATATAGTGTCCAGACATCTTGACCTTGGAACATGTTTTAAAACCCAAAATGTAATGCAAATGTCACTTAAATATGAACAAATATGAGTAATTGTTAATGTTTACACAGTTAATAAATGACACTTTTCTACTATTATGTGAGCGACTTTTATTTTGAAAACTTCCGAAATTCCGTGACTCGGAAGTACTTGTTTGTGTTGCTGATGAGCCGCTGATGGGAAAAGGTATGTAAAAAGGTCCGACTTTGATTCATGTCGTGATTTGTTGACTTTTTTAAAAATACATTGCTAATGTTGCCTTGCTAGGACAAGTCCACTATATTTACAGTCCTGAAAGTAACCTACCAATGAAGAATGCGTGTACGTGGTCAAAACATGTTCATTGTTCGACTAGCAAGCTAGAGAACCTACCTAGCTAGTATTGCTAACAGCTAGCTAGCTACACAGGCAATTGAACCCGAAAACATGATAGCAAATACTTAACCTCTTAGAATGGTAGTTTCACACGGTGTCAAGCTGGTGAGTGAAATAATCAATGCTACTTTCTCGTTTCGGTCTTGTTGCCTCGATTTATACACGGGCACACTAACGTTAACAAGCTAGTATGTGGCTCAAAACAGTAGAGCAGGCAACCCTGGTCCTTAGTGCCACAGGGGCTTCTTGTTTTTCATCTACAGGTAACATATTTGCTTTAGGCCTGGGAGACCAGGTGTGTTGCATTTAGCCAAATAGCCTACTGTTTGATGCGGCGATTGAATTGATGTGGCGCTGGTTGACAACCCTGCAGTCGGGCCCGGTCCTCGCAGTTATGCCGCCCCTTGGCAAGCCCAAAATATTGCCGCCCTCCTATCCCCGCAAAAATAGAAAAGTGTAGCCTACAGTGTCGGCCGCAATGCAATTTTACGAATGCCTATCCTTGTCATACAGTTTCTAAAACAGGCAGCTGCGTTAGCCCAGTCCTGATTCCCGACCAAGGTTCAAGACTAATCATTTTGGCTATCTGATCAGCATATCAGCTTCCCACGTTTTTCAGGAGTTATTTTGACCTTATTTGCAATTTGCAATGAGATTCATTGTGTTTACACAGCAGGAAAAGCAAAGTATTTTCGTTTTTGCTATGATTAGCTCGTAAAAAAAAGTACGAATAGGCCTACAATTGAAATCACTGATTCATTATAATTTACATTTACGTCATTTAGCAGATGCTCTTATCCAGAGCGACTTACAGTTAAGTGAGTGCATACATTTTTCATACTGCCCCCCCGTGGGAATCGAACCCACAACCCAGGCGTTGCAAGCGCCATGCTCTACCAACTGAGCTACACGGGACCCTACATATAGCCTCGTTTCATTCCACATTGTCCATTTCATTTTGACCTGACCTGTTTTCAGTATATGGTGTTTGTTAACAAGTCATATTCAAATTGAAGCACATTTTTATTTGATAGGGCACCATTTAGGCTATTTGATCAGCAACACAATCATGATGTAAAAAAAAAAACAGTGTCGCATAACATTGTCATAAATATGGGCTCCAGTCTGTAGGCTACAGAAAAAACACATTCTGCTACTCTTTCTACTACAGGCTACATTATTTATGTTAGATGACTTGAGTGTAGGTGGAGCGCACCCTGGAGAGGCGTGCTGGGCATTGACAAGATCAATATTTTGCGCCCCTGACTGCTAAATAGCTCATATGCCACTGGGTGAGATATGTTTTTATTGTTTTGGGGCAGAATTATGTGAGGTGTTATGCGTTGTTGGAGGTGCGTCTTGGTCAGTTTAGCTCGAAAAATTCTGCCCTCGTCATGTTTTGCCCTAGGTGGCCACTTTTATCCAGGAACAAATCAATAATGATTGTTTAAAAAGCTGTTATTGTTATGACACTGTGGGTAACAAGTCAACAAGGCACTCTGGAATTTTCATTCCCCTTCTCTGTGTGATTTTATTTCAGGAGAGCAAGGTCCTAGGTACCTTCTGTCTACACTGGAGGCAGCACTCTTGCTTTATTTTCATGTGAGCATCAGCACATATCGCACGAGAGGTGTGCAAAGTGTCCGAGACATTGGAGGAGCTAGCTGGCTAACCAGTCGTGGTTGCCACGTGACTTGAGTAGGACAATATGAGTCGAGAGAGGGAAACGTTGTTGGATGAAATCGAACTGAGTTTATACACTTTAACTGAGGACAATTTACGTTACCTGTGTGAACGTATTGGAATAGGAGACAAAGATGGATCTGAAGTCAAAGGAAAGAGTCAACGCTCGTTGCGGCGTATAGTAGGGGAGTATTGTGAAAATGTAAATCTGATGGAATCAGAGGACCAGGGAATGTCTCGGTTGCTCCAACTGAAGGAAGACATCAAAGGAATACAGGAAGACGCTATGGGTGTGCCCACGAGTCCCAGCCAATCGGTGATTGCAGAGGTGGACAGCTCACAAGTAGGCTGTAATGGAGAACGGAGGAATGAGGAGGGAGGGGCTTGGTTGCCTAGCAACAAGCAGTCGGTGAATCCAGCTCCGGAGTGGCTCATTATACCAGAGCAGAGGGAGTCACTGGGTCCTGATGGTGACGGTGGCACACAGTATGTACAGCAGGAGGCAACGGTGCTGCTGGAGGACTGCAGGTGTATGCTCGGGCGGAGATTCAGCATCAAAGTGGAAGAGCAGGAGCAGACGATTTCGGTCTTTGCTAATGAAGGTATGAATAGAACATATTGCATTTAAGACACATTGCGTGTGCGATGATGTCACATTGCGTGTGCGATGATGTCACATTGCATGATATTGCCGATTGTGCTCATGTTCAAAGGTGATCTAGTGGAAAGAAGTGTGTGTGTGTCCAGTGTGTGTGTCTCACTGCTCAACCAACGTGAGTTGAGATGCAACCAAAACATTTTATCATCACTGAGAAGGAAAAAGCGCAACTCTTGCTGACCATTAAAAACATATCGTTGTATTTAAACAACTATTAAGCTTGATGTTTTCAGCCTTCATCAATGGCCTTGATGTTCTGATGAAGGCCCGAAACATCAAGCTTTTAAAGGAAAGATTCACCCCTTTTGAATGTTATGTGCGATGTTCTATTGATTCCCAGGGTCATTTCATGTTTTCATGTGCATCTGAGCAATTCGCCTTTCAAGCAGGCAGAAATACAGCTGATATTTCTGCCAAAATGGGTGAAATCTTTCCTTTTAATAGTTAAAATAAAATATGTTTTTAATGGTGAGCGGATGTTGCACCTTTTCAAAGTTGATATAGTTTAACTTGTTGCAACTACTGACATGTTTTTATGTTGTCATGCCTACTGTTGTCATGCCTACAGGAGAGGATCCTGAGTCCTCAGACTCATCGGTGGAGACGTTATCTACATCAGCGGCGAAACACCAGGAAGTTGACAAAGCAAAGAGGTCTCACCACAGCCCTCAACGTAAGGAGAGATCCACAAAACGATCAAACCCTAAACGGCACCGGCACACACACTCTGGAGAGACGTCTTCCCACTGTTCAGATAGCCAGGAAAGCTTATCTTCTGTGAGTTCTTACCAATGCCCTGAATGTAAGAAGAGATTCTCTAGCAATGCAGGACTTCAAAAACACTTGCGATTACATGGTGGTAATAGGCTTTTCCAGTGCTCACAGTGTGACAAGAGTTTCATAAATAGTAAAAATCTTAATCAACACCTGCCAGTGCACTCTGGAGAGAAGCCTCACCACTGCTCTGACTGTGGGCGAACGTTCTCTACAGCGCGGTATTTAACTAAACACAAGCGGATACATTCAGGGGTTAAGCCTTTCTGTTGCCCCCATTGTGACAAAAGGTACACCAGATCAGATCAGTTGAAAGTTCATATCATGACGCATACTGGGGAGCGGCCTTACCAATGTGGTCAATGTGAGAAGAGTTTTAAAATGAAGGGAAATCTTAAAGAGCACCTGTTATTACATGAGGTAAAGATGTCTCACCACTGCCCTGACTGTGATCAGAGGTTCTCCACTGAGGAAACTTTAAAGGAACACATGCAGTTACACACGGGAGAGAAACCTTTCCACTGTCTGCAATGTGAGAAGGCGTACAGTACTTCAGATGAGTTGAAAGAACACATGATGACTCATACTGAAGAGCTGCCTGATTCTCAGCCTGGTTCTGAGAATAGATCACCAAGTTCCAGAAATGTAGAACAATGTCAGGAGACGGCCCATACTGTTGACAAACCTGACCTCAGCTCTGACTGTGGAACAGATTTTGCCCAACAAGACAAGCTGGCAAAACACCAGCAAACACACACTGGGGAAAGCTCAACACACACTGCCGAAAAGCCAACGCACACTGGGAAAAAGACTCACTACTGCCCTGAATGTGGAAAAAAATACCATAGCACTTCACACTTCAAAGAACACCTGCGTTCACACACTGGTGAGAGACCTTACCAGTGTTCTCAGTGTGAGAAGAGTTTCACAAAACAAATACATCTTAAGCGACATATGTACTCACACACTGGAGAGAAACTATACCATTGTGGAGATTGCAATTTATATTTCCTTAATGCAATAGAATTTAAGAGACACAAGCACACTGGAGAGAAGCATCACCAATGCTCTGTCTGTAGTGTTCATTTCCCTTTATTAGAAGATCTAAAAGCACATGAAAGGATTCATACAGGAGAGAATCCTCACCACTGCTCTGATTGTGGGCAAAATTTTGCTACAGCGGGATGTCTAAAGAAACACAAGCTGTTGCATTCAGGAGAGAAACCTTTCCACTGCCCACAGTGCGATAAGAAGTACACCAGAGCAGACCAGTTAAAAGATCATATGAAGATACATTCTGAAGAGAAGCCTTACCAATGCCCTGTTTGTGCAAAAAAATTCCATGATTCTAGGCAATTAAAAGTTCACCAGAGAGCAGTGCATGCAGCATCCTCTTACATTTGCTCTGACTGTGGAAAGAGCTTTGGTCTACTGGGAAACCTTAATGCCCACCAGCGAACGCACACTGGGGAAAAGCCTCACCAGTGCCCCGTCTGTGAAAAGAGGTACTCAAAACGATCACATCTTAAAGAACACATGCGTATACACACTGGTGAGAAACCTTACCAGTGCTCTCAGTGTGAGAAGAGTTTCACAACTCAAACAGGTCTTAATCATCACCTGTACACACACACTGGAGAGAAGCCCCGCCACCACTGTCCAGACTGTAATGAAAGTTATACGTCTTGGATACCCTTTAAGAGACATAAACAACAACATACTGGAGAGAAGCCTCACCTCTGCTCTAACTGTGGTCTTAGTTTCCTTATAGAAGAGGACTTAAAAGCACATGAAAAGAGTCACACTGGAGAGAACTCTCACCACTGCCCTGACTGCGAAAAAAGTTTCTCTTCAGCAGGTAATTTGAAAAAACACAAGCGGTTACATACGGGAGAGAAGCCTTTCCACTGCGAGCATTGTGATGAGAAATTTACAAGATCAGATCGGTTGAAAGTTCATATGATGTCACATACGGGAGAGAAACCTTACCAATGTCCTGAATGTGATAAAAGCTACAATAATTCGACCCAATTGAAAAATCACCAGAGAATAATACATAGGGGCGAAAAACCGTACCTTTGCTCTGACTGTGGAAAGAGCTTTGGCAAACTAGGTAACCTTACAGAACACCAGCGAACACACACTGGGGAAAAGCCTTATGTCTGCCCCGAGTGTGGAAAGCAGTTTACCCATGCAAAACACTTAAAGAGACATCAGCGGGAACATACGGGAGAAAAACCGTATCAATGCCCTGACTGTGAGAAATGTTTCGCCCGGGTAGATTATCTAAAAACACACCAGGTAACACACAGGCCTCCTCACATGCGCTCTGCTGGAGATAAACCCTATGGCTGCTCTGACTGTGGGAAGCGTTTCGGGCAGATCTCTGGCCTTAGAGCGCATCAGCAGATCCACACTGGAGAGACACCTTATGACTATACTGGGTATGGAAAGAGTTTTGTAAACCTGTAAAATCGAAAGTTGCACAATCAATCGGATGCTGGTGAGAAGTCATACCACTGCTCTGACAGTGGGATGAACGTTAATTGGGTGGGAACCTCTGAGGCACCGGGTTCCACATGAATAGCCCGATATGAAGGCCTGACCATTGGCAAGGAGTGGTGCGTGTCATTTTACATTTTACATTTTAGTCATTTAGCAGACGCTCTTATCCAGAGCGACCTACAATTAGTGCATTCATCTTAAGATAGCTAGGTGAGACAACCACATATCACAGTCGTAGTAAGTACATTTTCCCTCAAAGTAGTTATCAGCAAAGTCAGTGCTAGTAGGAAAAGAGGGGGGTGGGGGCGATTAATCTTTCAGACGTTTTCGGGAATATGGGCAGTGACTCCGCTTTCCTGACATTAGCTGGAAGCTCCTACCACCTTTGGGGTGCCAGGACAGACCAGAGCGATCACTGTGCTGCCATATATGGACTTCTACTTTTCTACCTTTTGTATATATGGACTTTTTTTTTTTAATCATCTTTTGTAGTTAGCATGTGAAGATACTGTTTAGTTAGCGTAGGATGATGCGCAACCACAATACATAAAGCTAAAAGTCTCCTACTCAACTGCAACTCATCTGGTCACTCTAACCAACAAAAAACATAAACAGTGAAGTGTTTTTGTGTTGTCGTGGTAACAACAAGGATTTGAGTCTTGTTGTAAATGTCTGTTTGGTCAATTATTCAAATATCAGATAATAAAGACACTTTTCCATTGACTCCCATCCTTTATTACTTGGTCCATCAGAAGGTGTTGCCTTCAGACTCTGCACACAATGTAGTAATGGTACCAGTACTGAGCCGAGGAAAGCAGAGCTGTGCTGCACTGGCCTGGTTACACATCCATTATAGTTGCTGGAAAGGACTATGTGAAAATGAAATGTCAGAGCCAGTACAGTTCGGGGCGGGCTCTAGTGTGCTCATCCTATTGCTAAATATTAGCCGAGCCGACTTGTACACTCATCTCAACTGAATCAGGCTCTTTGGCTGTGTTTAGACAGGCATACCAATTCTGATCTTTTTTTTCACTAATTGGTCTTGACCAATCAGATCTGAAAAAGGTCTGATGTGAAAAGATCTGACGTTAGACGCTTTAAGTGTAAATCATATGCCACACACGCTGAGATGGGGTGGTCTGCCGTCCCATTGTGACATAGCTATGCGGCTCTGAGACCATCATCCACGGGGGGAGAATTTAAAGTAGGAAATTCGAAAAGTATGAAAGCCAACAGTCCAATATTCTAGAACACTGCTGTGCTTACACGTTTTGGACAATGATATTACTGTCTGGTCAAATGTCTCTAAGAAGCCTGTAATTTTGACCACCAGATGGCAGTGTTGACTGTAGCTGTGACAAACCAAGTCATCTGACCATATCCTCTCACCCTGACTGAAAACAGGTCAGTGTGGGCTGCAAGCGTCATTTAATGAGTTTACTCAATGGATGTCAGGGTCCAGGCTCTAGCTTTCTCTCCCTAGGACTTTGAGCTTGAATTATAAACAAACTCTTTATAAATTTTTTTTTGAAACAAGGACACTGTAAAACAACTCTCCAGACAGTTTATCTCAATCCACTGCCAATTTAGTAGTTACCATACAATTACATTTACATTTTCGTCATTTAGCAGACACTCTTATCCAGAGCGACTTACAAATTGGTGCATTCACCTTATGATAGCCAGTGGGACAACCACTTTACAATATTATTTTTTAAAATTGTATTTAAAATTGTATTTTTATCTATTTAATTTTTTTTTTTAAATATTATTATTATTTATATTTTTTTCTCTTTGGGGTGGTGTAAGGGGGGGGGGGGTAGAATGATTACTTTATCCTATCCCAGGTATTCCTTAAAGAGGTGGGGTTTCAAGTGTCTCCGGAAGGTGGTGAATGACTCCGCTGTCCTGGCGTCGTGAGGGAGCTTGTTCCACCATTGGGGTGCCAGAGCAGTGAACAGTTTTGACTGGGCTGAACGGGAACTGTGCTTCCGCAGAGGTAGGGGGGCCAGCAGTTCAGAGGTGGATGAACGCAATGCCCTCGTTTGGGTGTAGGGACTGATCAGAGCCTGAAGGTACGGAGGTGCCGTTCCCCTCACAGCTCCGTAGGCAAGCACCATGGTCTTGTAGCAGATGCGAGCTTCAACTGGAAGCCAGTGGAGTGTGCGGAGGGGCGGGGTGACGTGAGAGAACTTGGGAAGGTTGAACACCAGACGGGCTGCGGCGTTCTGGATGAGTTGTAGGGGTTTAATGGCACAGGCAGGGAGCCCAGCCAACAGCGAGTTGCAGTAATCCAGACGGGAGATGACAAGTGCCTGGATTAGGACCTGTGCCGCTTCCTGTGTAAGGCAGGGTCGTACTCTGCGAATGTTATAGAGCATGAACCTACAGGATCGGGTCACCGCCTTGATGTTAGCGGAGAACGACAGGGTGTTGTCCAGGGACACACCAAGGCTCTTTGCACTCTGGGAGGAGGACACAACGGAGTTGTCAACCGTGATGGCGAGATCATGGAACTGGCAGTCCTTCCCCGGGAGGAAGAGCAGCTCCGTCTTGCAGAGGTTCAGCTTGAGGTGGTGATCCGTCATCCTGATATGTCTGCCAGACATGCAGAGATGCGATTCGCCACCTGATTATCAGAAGGGGGAAAGGAGAAGATGAATTGTGTGTTGTCTGCGTAGCAATGATAGGAGAGGCCATGTGAGGATATGACAGAGCCAAGTGACTTGGTGTATAGCGAGAATAGGAGAGGGCCTAGAACTGAGCCCTGGGGGACACCAGTGGTGAGAGCACGTGGTGCGGAGACAGATTCTCGCCACGCCACCTGGTAGGAGCGACCTGTCAGGTAGGACGCAATCCCAAGAGTGAGCCGCGCCGGAGATGCCCAACTCGGAGAGGGTGGAGAGGAGGATCTGATGGTTCACAGTATCAAAGGCAGCAGATAGGTCTAGAAGGACGAGAGCAGAGGAGAGAGAGTTAGCTTTAGCAGTGCGGAGAGCCTCCGTGACACATAGAAGAGCAGTCTCAGTTGAATGACCAGTCTTGAAACCTGACTGGTTTGGATCAAGAAGGTAATTCTGAGAGAGATAGCAAGAGAGTTGGCTAAAGACGGCACGCTCAAGAGTTTTGGAGAGAAAAGAAAGAAGGGATACTGGTCTGTAGTAGTTTACATCGGAGGGATCGAATGTAGGTTTTTTGAGAAGGGGTGCAACTCTCGCTCTCTTAAAGACAGAAGGGACATAGCCAGCGGTCAAGGATGAGTTGATGAGCGAGGTGAGGTAAGGGAGAAGGTCTCCGGAAATGGTCTGGAGAAGAGAGGAGGAGATAGGGTCAAGCGGGCAGGTTGTTGGGCGGCCGGCCGTCACAAGTCGCAAGATTTCCATCTGGAGAGAGAGGGGAGAAAGAAGTCAAAGCATAGGGTAGGGCAGTGTGAGCAGAACCAGTGGTGTCATTTGACTTAACAAACGAGGATCGGATGTCGTCAACCTTCTTTTCAAAATGGTTGACGAAGTCAAGGAGGAGAGAGTGAAAAGATGCCAGGTCCGCAGGGAGGCTAGTTTTCCTCCATTTCCGCTCGGCTGCCCGGAGCTCTGTTCTGAGTCGCCCAAGCCACGGAGCAGGAGGGGAGGAAAGAAGTGAAGGGATCTCAACCAACAAGAGTCGAGGTGCAACCAAAACGGAACTTTGTCAAACAAGGAATAACTGCACTAATAACATCAAAGGGAGAACAAAATAGAAAGTATTACGTGCGCAAGACAGATGAGTGATGGAGGACAGTTCTAACTGCCTCCCTCCAGATCAGCTGATGGAAGACAGTAAGTCACCCTGACAGTTCTAACTGCCTCCCTCCAGATCAGCTGATGGAAGACAGTAAGTCTGATGGAGGACAGTAAGTCACCCTGACAGTTCTAACTGCCTCCCTCCAGATCAGCTGATGGAAGACAGTAAGTCTGATGGAGGACAGTAAGTCACCCTGACAGTTCTAACTGCCTCCCTCCAGATCAGCTGATGGAAGACAGTAAGTCTGATGGAAGACAGTAAGTCACCCTGACAGTTCCTAACTGCCTCTCTCCAGATCAGCTGATGGAAGACAGTAAGTCTGATGGAAGACAGTAAGTCACCCTGACAGTTCTAACTGTCTCCTCCAGAGTGATGGAAGACAGTAAGCTGACAGCAACGCCTCCTCCAGATCAGCTGATGGAAGACAGTAAGTCACCCTGACAGTTCTAACTGCCTCCCACCAGATCAGCTGATGGAACACAGTAAGTCTGATGGAGGACAGTAAGTCACCCTGACAGTTCTAACTGCCTCCCTCCAGATCAGCTGATGGAGGACAGTAAGTCACCCTGACAGTTCTAACTGCCTCCCTCCAGATCAGCTGATGGAAGACAGTAAGTCTGATGGAGGACAGTAAGTCACCCTGACAGTTCTAACTGCCTCCCTCCAGATCAGCTGATGGAAGACAGTAAGTCTGATGGAGGACAGTAAGTCACCCTGACAGTTCTAACTGCCTCCCTCCAGATCAGCTGATGGAAGACAGTAAGTCTGATGGAAGACAGTAAGTCACCCTGACAGTTCTAACTGCCTCCCTCCAGATCAGCTGATGGAAGACAGTAAGTCACCCTGACAGTTCTAACTGCCTCCCTCCAGATCAGCTGATGGAAGACAGTAAGTCTGATGGAGGACAGTAAGTCACCCTGACAGTTCTAACTGCCTCCCTCCAGATCAGCTGATGGAAGACAGTAAGTCTGATGGAAGACAGTAAGTCTGATGGAAGACAGTAAGTCTGATGGAAGACAGGAAGTCTGATGGAGGGGAGTAAGTTGCGCCAATGTTTTCAATTGCTCACATTTCTGGTAAAATGGACTGATCAACTTTCCTGTGGTGATGCAGCTGCTTCCCTTATTACAAGACGGGACTGGCCGCACTGACAGTTTTACTGCCGTTTACTGAACTACGCCTCGGAGAGGAGACAGAGCTGCCCAGTAGCAGCACCCATCTCTGTGTTGCATCGTGCATTGTGGCCATTCTGGGCAGTGAGGACTGGGGAGGTCACCTTGGATGCTGCTGTGCATGTGACCTCACCATAATGCTTGGCTCAGTTCCTGACCATATGACCTGACCACGAACAACTCTGGGCCCTAGTTATAGTCTATCCAGGCCACTGTTGCAGTAAGTTCAACCTGCTTGGAACTTCATAGAAATACAATCAGACCAAACAGCTACGGGACACGATAACAAATACTCTACACACAGGAGGTTGTTGGCACTTTAACTGGGGAGGATGGGCTTGTGGTAATGGCTGGAGCGGAATCAGTTGAATGGTATCAAATACATCAAACATGGTTTCCATGTGTTTGATGCCATTCCATTCACTCCATTTCAGCCATTATTATGAGCTGTCCTCCCCTCAGCAGCCTCCACTGACTGTACTATCTTCTTCCTCATCGACTCCATCTGTTGCAGGTATCTGTTTCTGTTTAACGCCATAGTTTGATTTAGCCTTTTAAATTGTGTGGTGAAGGTGGGAGAGATGCTCTGATCTTTCAAGACATTAAATCATCTTGTCAGTTTGAGTCGCCTTGGGTTGAAAATCTGTTTTGTAGTGAAGAATTGAGAGGTGCGCCTGCTCAATGTGTTTTCATTTGAGCTGTGGAAATCTCAGTGAACAGTGGTGGATCTCCACGGAAACATCACAGCCCCACCTGGAGCAAAGCTGGGATATGGAGTAATGGCGCAGACAACTGTCTCACCAACTTTCATTATTCAACTGAAACATTTGTCTATAAATTCTTTAAGGTGTGACTGGTTTTACCCAGGGTGTGGTAATGACGTTGAGTTATTTCAAAACCATGGGGGAAGAGGAGAGTCCGACTCAAGCCTCAAGTCCCTACCCCCCCGCCCGTGAAGATGATCCACCCCGATGCCCTGTTCAAGTCTGTCATGCTGAGTACGTTCACCCTGACAGTTCTAACTGCCTCCCTTCAGATCAGCTGATGGAAGACAGTAAGTCTGATGGAGGACAGTAAGTCACCCTGACAGTTCTAACTGCCTCCCTCCAGATCAGCTGATGGAAGACAGTAAGTCTGATGGAAGACAGTAAGTCACCCTGACAGTTCTAACTGCCTCCCTCCAGATCAGCTGATGGAAGACAGTAAGTCACCCTGACTGTTCTAACTGCCTCCCTCCAGATCAGCTGATGGAAGACAGTAAGTCTGATGGAAGACAGTAAGTCACCCTGACGGTTCTAACTGCCTCCCTCCAGATCAGCTGATGGAAGACAGTAAGTCACCCTGACAGTTCTAACTGCCTCCCTCCAGATCAGCTGATGGAAGACAGTAAGTCTGATGGAAGACAGTAAGTCACCCTGACAGTTCTAACTGCCTCCCTCCAGATCAGCTGATGGAAGACAGTAAGTCACCCTGACAGTTCTAACTGCCTCCCTCCAGATCAGCTGATGGAAGACAGTAAGTCACCCTGACAGTTCTAACTGCCTCCCTCCAGATCAGCTGATGGAAGACAGTAAGTCACCCTGACAGTTCTAACTGCCTCCCTCCAGATCAGCTGATGGAAGACAGTAAGTCACCCTGACAGTTCTAACTGCCTCCCTCCAGATCAGCTGATGGAAGACAGTAAGTCACCCTGACTGTTCTAACTGCCTCCCTCCAGATCAGCTGATGGAAGACAGTAAGTCACCCTGACAGTTCTAACTGCCTCCCTCCAGATCAGCTGATGGAAGACAGTAAGCCACCCTGACAGTTCTAACTGCCTCCCTCCAGATCAGCTGATGGAAGACAGTAAGTCTGATGGAAGACAGTAAGTCACCCTGACAGTTCTAACTGCCTCCCTCCAGATCAGCTGATGGAAGACAGTAAGTCTGATGGAAGACAGTAAGCCACCCTGACAGTTCTAACTGCCTCCCTCCAGATCAGCTGATGGAAGACAGTAAGTCTGATGGAAGACAGTAAGTCACCCTGACAGTTCTGACTGCCTCCCTCCAGATCAGCTGATGGAAGACAGTAAGTCTGATGGAAGACAGTAAGTCACCCTGACAGTTCTAACTGCCTCCCTCCAGATCAGCTGATGGAAGACAGTAAGTCACCCTGACAGTTCTAACTGCCTCCCTCCAGATAAGCTGATGGAAGACAGTAAGTCTGATGGAAGACAGTAAGTCACCCTGACAGTTCTAACTGCCTCCCTCCAGAGCTGAGAAGACAAGTCACCTGACTGTCTAACTGCCTCCCTCCAGATCAGCTGATGGAAGACAGTAAGTCACCCTGACAGTTCTAACTGCCTCCCTCCAGATCAGCTGATGGAAGACAGTAAGTCTGATGGAAGACAGTAAGTCACCCTGACGGTTCTAACTGCCTCCCTCCAGATCAGCTGATGGAAGACAGTAAGTCACCCTGACAGTTCTAACTGCCTCCCTCCAGATCAGCTGATGGAAGACAGTAAGTCACCCTGACAGTTCTAACTGCCTCCCTCCAGATCAGCTGATGGAAGACAGTAAGTCACCCTGACAGTTCTAACTGCCTCCCTCCAGATCAGCTGATGGAAGACAGTAAGTCACCCTGACAGTTCTAACTGCCTCCCTCCAGATGAGCTGATGGAAGACAGTAAGTCACCCTGACAGTTCTAACTGCCTCCCCTCCAGATCAGCTGATGGAAGACAGTAAGTCACCCTGACAGTTCTAACTGCCTCCCCTCCAGATCAGCTGATGGAAGACAGTAAGCCACCCTGACAGTTCCTAACTGCCTCCCTCCAGATCAGCTGATGGAAGACAGTAAGCGATGGAAGACAGTAAGTCACCCTGACAGTTCTAACTGCCTCCCTCCAGATCAGCTGATGGAAGACAGTAAGTCTGATGGAAGACAGTAAGCCACCCTGACAGTTCTAACTGCCTCCCTCCAGATCAGCTGATGGAAGACAGTAACTGATGGAAGACAGTAAGTCACCCTGACAGTTCTGACTGCCTCCCTCCAGATCAGCTGATGGAAGACAGTAAGTCTGATGGAAGACAGTAAGCCACCCTGACAGTTCTAACTGCCTCCCTCCAGATCAGCTGATGGAAGACAGTAAGTCACCCTGACAGTTCTGACTGCCTCCCTCCAGATCAGCTGATGGAAGACAGTAAGTCTGATGGAAGACAGTAAGTCACCCTGACAGTTCTAACTGCCTCCCTCCAGATCAGCTGATGGAAGACAGTAAGTCACCCTGACAGTTCTAACTGCCTCCCTCCAGATCAGCTGATGGAAGACAGTAAGTCTGATGGAAGACAGTAAGTCACCCTGACAGTTCTAACTGCCTCCCTCCAGAACAGCTGATGGAAGACAGTAAGTCACCCTGACAGTTCTAACTGCCTCCCTCCAGATCAGCTGATGGAAGACAGTAAGTCTGATGGAGGACAGTAAGTCACCCTGACAGTTCTAACTGCCTCCCTCCAGATCAGCTGATGGAAGACAGTAAGTCACCCTGACAGTTCTAACTGCCTCTCTCCAGATCAGCGAGGAGCGCTGATGGAAGACAGTAAGTCACCCTGACAGTTCTAACTGCCTCCCTCCAGATCAGCTGATGGAAGACAGTAAGTCACCCTGACAGTTCTAACTGCCTCCCTCCAGATCAGCTGATGGAAGACAGTAAGTCACCCTGACTGTTCTAACTGCCTCCCTCCAGATCAGCTGATGGAAGACAGTAAGTCACCCTGACAGTTCTAACTGCCTCCCTCCAGATCAGCTGATGGAAGACAGTAAGCCACCCTGACAGTTCTAACTGCTTCCCTCCAGATCAGCTGATGGAAGACAGTAAGTCTGATGGAAGACAGTAAGTCACCCTGACAGTTCTAACTGCCTCCCTCCAGATCAGCTGATGGAAGACAGTAAGCCACCCTGACAGTTCTAACTGCCTCCCTCCAGATCAGCTGATGGAAGACAGTAAGTCTGATGGAAGACAGTAAGCCACCCTGACAGTTCTAACTGCCTCCCTCCAGATCAGCTGATGGAAGACAGTAAGTCACCCTGACAGTTCTGACTGCCTCCTCCAGATCAGCTGATGGAAGACAGTAAGTCTGATGGAAGACAGTAAGTCACCCTGACAGTTCTAACTGCCTCCCTCCTGATCAGCTGATGGAAGACAGTAAGTCACCCTGACAGTTCTAACTGCCTCCCTCCAGATCAGCTGATGGAAGACAGTAAGTCTGATGGAAGACAGTAAATTACCCTGACAGTTCTAACTGCCTCCCTCCAGATCAGCTGATGGAAGACAGTAAGTCACCCTGACAGTTCTAACTGCCTCCCTCCAGATCAGCTGATGGAAGACAGTACGTCTGATGGAGGACAGTAAGTCACCCTGACAGTTTTAACTGCCTCCCTCCAGATCAGCTGATGGAAGACAGTAAGTCACCCTGACAGTTCTAACTGCCTCCCTCCAGATAAGCTGATGGAAAACAGTAAGTCTGATGGAAGACAGTAAGTCACCCTGACAGTTCTAACTGCCTCCCTCCAGATCAGCTGATGGAAGACAGTAAGTCACCCTGACAGTTCTAACTGCCTCCCTCCAGATCAGCTGATGGAAGACAGTAAGTCACCCTGACAGTTCTAACTGCCTCCCTCCAGATAAGCTGATGGAAGACAGTAAGTCTGATGGAAGACAGTAAGTCACCCTGACAGTTCTAACTGCCTCCCTCCAGATCAGCTGATGGAGGACAGTAAGTCACCCTGACAGTTCTAACTGCCTCCCTCCAGATCAGCTGATGGAGGACAGTAAGTCACCCTGACAGTTCTAACTGCCTCCCTCCAGATCAGCTGATGGAAGACAGTAAGTCACCCTGACAGTTCTAACTGCCTCCCTCCAGATCAGCTGATGGAAGACAGTAAGTCACCCTGACAGTTCTAACTGCCTCACTCCAGATCAGCTGATGGAAGACAGTAAGTCACCCTGACAGTTCTAACTGCCTCCCTCCAGATCAGCTGATGGAAGACAGTAAGTCACCCTGACAGTTCTAACTGCCTCCCTCCAGATCAGCTGATGGAAGACAGTAAGTCACCCTGACTGTTCTAACTGCCTCCCTCCAGATCAGCTGATGGAAGACAGTAAGTCACCCTGACAGTTCTAACTGCCTCCCTCCAGATCAGCTGATGGAAGACAGTAAGCCACCCTGACAGTTCTAACTGCCTCCCTCCAGATCAGCTGATGGAAGACAGTAAGTCTGATGGAAGACAGTAAGTCACCCTGACAGTTCTAACTGCCTCCCTCCAGATCAGCTGATGGAAGACAGTAAGCCACCCTGACAGTTCTAACTGCCTCCCTCCAGATCAGCTGATGGAAGACAGTAAGTCTGATGGAAGACAGTAAGCCACCCTGACAGTTCTAACTGCCTCCCTCCAGATCAGCTGATGGAAGACAGTAAGTCACCCTGACAGTTCTGACAGCCTCCCTCCAGATCAGCTGATGGAAGACAGTAAGTCTGATGGAAGACAGTAAGTCACCCTGACAGTTCTAACTGCCTCCCTCCAGATCAGCTGATGGAAGACAGTAAGTCACCCTGACAGTTCTAACTGCCTCCCTCCAGATAAGCTGATGGAAGACAGTAAGTCTGATGGAAGACAGTAAGTCACCCTGACAGTTCTAACTGCCTCCCTCCAGATCAGCTGATGGAAGACAGTAAGTCACCCTGACAGTTCTAACTGCCTCCCTCCAGATCAGCTGATGGAAGACAGTCGTCTGATGGAGGACAGTAAGTCACCCTGACAGTTCTAACTGCCTCCCTCCAGATTAGCTGATGGAAGACAGTAAGTCACCCTGACAGTTCTAACTGCCTCCCTCCAGATAAGCTGATGGAAGACAGTAAGTCTGATGGAAGACAGTAAGTCACCCTGACAGTTCTAACTGCCTCCTCCAGATCAGCTGATGGAAGACAGTAAGTCACCCTGACAGTTCTAACTGCCTCCCTCCAGATCAGCTGATGGAAGACAGTAAGTCACCCTGACAGTTCTAACTGCCTCCTCCAGATCAGCTGATGGAAGACAGTAAGTCACCCTGACAGTTCTAACTGCCTCCCTCCAGATCAGCTGATGGAAGACAGTAAGTCACCCTGACAGTTCTAACTGCCTCCCTCCAGATAAGCTGATGGAAGACAGTAAGTCTGATGGAAGACAGTAAGTCACCCTGACAGTTCTAACTGCCTCCCTCCAGATCAGCTGATGGAGGACAGTAAGTCACCCTGACAGTTCTAACTGCCTCCCTCCAGATCAGCTGATGGAGGACAGTAAGTCACCCTGACAGTTCTAACTGCCTCCCTCCAGATCAGCTGATGGAAGACAGTAAGTCACCCTGACAGTTCTAACTGCCTCCCTCCAGATCAGCTGATGGAAGACAGTAAGTCACCCTGACAGTTCTAACTGCCTCACTCCAGATCAGCTGATGGAAGACAGTAAGTCTGATGGAGGACAGTAAGTCACCCTGACAGTTCTAACTGCCTCCCTCCAGATCAGCTGATGGAAGACAGTAAGTCACCCTGACAGTTCTAACTGCCTCCCTCCAGATCAGCTGATGGAAGACAGTAAGTCTGATGGAAGACAGTAAGCCACCCTGACAGTTCTAACTGCCTCCCTCCAGATCAGCTGATGGAGGACAGTAAGTCACCCTGACAGTTCTAACTGCCTCCCTCCAGATGAGCAGCTGATGGAAGACAGTAAGTCACCCTGACAGTTCTAACTGCCTCCCCTCCAGATCAGCTGATGGAGGACAGTAAGTCACCCTGACAGTTCTAACTGCCTCCCTCCAGATCAGCTGATGGAAGACAGTAAGTCACCCTGACAGTTCTAACTGCCTCCCCTCCAGATCAGCTGATGGAAGACAGTAAGTCACCCTGACAGTTCTAACTGCCTCACTCCAGATCAGCTGATGGAAGACAGTAAGTCTGATGGAGGACAGTAAGTCACCCTGACAGTTCTAACTGCCTCCCTCCAGATCAGCTGATGGAGGACAGTAAGTCACCCTGACAGTTCTAACTGCCTCCCTCCAGATCAGCTGATGGAAGACAGTAAGTCTGATGGAGGACAGTAAGTCACCCTGACAGTTCTAACTGCCTCCCTCCAGATCAGCTGATGGAGGACAGTAAGTCACCCTGACAGTTCTAACTGCCTCCCTCCAGATCAGCTGATGGAAGACAGTAAGTCACCCTGACAGTTCTAACTGCCTCCTCCAGATCAGCTGATGGAAGACAGTAAGTCACCCTGACAGTTCTAACTGCCTCCCTCCAGATCAGCTGATGGAAGACAGTAAGTCACCCTGACAGTTCTAACTGCCTCCTCCAGATCAGCTGATGGAAGACAGTAAGTCTGATGGAGGACAGTAAGTCACCCTGACGGTTCTAACTGCCTCCCTCCAGATCAGCTGATGGAAGACAGTAAGTCACCCTGACAGTTCTAACTGCCTCCCTCCAGATCAGCTGATGGAAGACAGTAAGTCTGATGGAGGACAGTAAGTCACCCTGACGGTTCTAACTGCCTCCCTCCAGATCAGCTGATGGAAGACAGTAAGTCTGATGGAAGACAGTAAGTCACCCTGACAGTTCTAACTGCCTCCCTCCAGATCAGCTGATGGAAGACAGTAAGTCTGATGGAAGACAGTAAGTCACCCTGACAGTTCTAACTGCCTCCCTCCAGATCAGCTGATGGAAGACAGTAAGTCTGATGGAAGACAGTAAGCCACCCTGACAGTTCTAACTGCCTCCCTCCAGATCAGCTGATGGAAGACAGTAAGTCACCCTGACAGTTCTAACTGCCTCCCTCCAGATCAGCTGATGGAAGACAGTAAGTCTGATGGAGGGGAGTAAGTTGCGCCAATGTTTTCAATTGCTCACATTTCTGGTAAAATGGACTGATCAACTTTCCTGTGGTGATGCAGCTGCTTCCCTTATTACAAGACGGGGCTGGCCGCACTGACAGTTTTACTGCCGTTTACTGAACTACGCCTCGGAGAGGAGACAGAGCTGCCCAGTAGCAGCACCCATCTCTGTGTTGCATCGTGCATTGTGGCCATTCTGGGCAGTGAGGACTGGGGAGGTCACCTTGGATGCTGCTGTGCCTGTGACCTCACCATAATGCTTGGCTCAGTTCCTGACCATATGACCTGACCACGAACAACTCTGGGCCCTAGTTATAGTCTATCCAGGCCACTGTTGCAGTAAGTTCAACCTGCTTGGAACTTCATAGAAATACAATCAGACCAAACAGCTACGGGACACGATAACAAATACTCTACACACAGGAGGTTGTTGGCACTTTAACTGGGGAGGATGGGCTTGTGGTAATGGCTGGAGCGGAATCAGTGGAATGGGATCAAATACATCAAACATGGTTTCCATGTGTTTGATGCCATTCCATTCACTCCATTTCAGCCATTATTATGAGCTGTCCTCCCCTCAGCAGCCTCCACTGACTGTACTATCTTCTTCCTCATCGACTCCATCTGTTGCAGGTATCTGTTTCTGTTTAACGCCGTAGTTTGATTTAGCCTTTTAAATTGTGTGGTGAAGGTGGGAGAGATGCTCTGATCTTTCAAGACATTAAATCATCTTGTCAGTTTGAGTCGCCTTGGGTTGAAAATCTGTTTTGTAGTGATGAATTGGGAGGTGCGCCTGCTCAATGTGTTTTCATTTGAGCTGTGGAAATCTCAGTGAACAGTGGTGGATCTCCACGGAAACATCACCGCCCCACCTGGAGCAAAGCTGGGATATGGAGTAATGGCGCAGACAACTGTCTCACCAACTTTCATTATTCAACTGAAACATTTGTCTATAAATTCTTTAAGGTGTGACTGGTTTTACCCAGGGTGTGGTAATGACGTTGAGTTATTTCAAAACCATGGGGGAAGAGGAGAGTCCGACTCAAGCCTCAAGTCCCTACCCCCGCCCGTGAAGATGATCCACCCCGATGCCCTGTTCAAGTCTGTCATGCTGAGTACGTTCACCCTGACAGTTCTAACTGCCTCCCTTCAGATCAGCTGATGGAAGACAGTAAGTCACCCTGACAGTTCTAACTGCCTCCCTCCAGATCAGCTGATGGAAGACAGTAAGTCACCCTGACAGTTCTAACTGCCTCCCTCCAGATCAGCTGATGGAAGACAGTAAGTCACCCTGACAGTTCTAACTGCCTCCCTCCAGATCAGCTGATGGAAGACAGTAAGTCTGATGGAAGACAGTAAGTCACCCTGACAGTTCTAACTGCCTCCCTCCAGATCAGCTGATGGAAGACAGTAAGTCACCCTGACAGTTCTAACTGCCTCCCTCCAGATCAGCTGATGGAAGACAGTAAGTCACCCTGACAGTTCTAACTGCCTCCCTCCAGATCAGTGGGACACTGATGGAAGACAGTAAGTCACCCTGACAGTTCTAACTGCCTCCCTCCAGATCAGCTGAGGAAGACAGAAGTCTGATGGAAGACAGTAAGTCACCCTGACAGTTCTAACTGCCTCCCTCCAGATCAGCTGATGGAAGACAGTAAGTCACCCTGACAGTTCTAACTGCCTCCCTCCAAATCAGCTGATGGAAGACAGTAAGTCACCCTGACAGTTCTAACTGCCTCCCTCCAGATCAGCTGATGGAAGACAGGAAGTCTGATGGAAGACAGTAAGTCACCCTGACGGTTCTAACTGCCTCCCTCCAGATCAGCTGATGGAAGACAGTAAGTCACCCTGACAGTTCTAACTGCCTCCCTCCAGATCAGCTGATGGAAGACAGTAAGTCACCCTGACAGTTCTAACTGCCTCCCTCCAGATCAGCTGATGGAAGACAGGAAGTCTGATGGAAGACAGTAAGTCACCCTGACAGTTCTAACTGCCTCCTTCCAGATCAGCTGATGGAAGACAGTAAGTCACCCTGACAGTTCTAACTGCCTCCCTCCAGATCAGCTGATGGAAGACAGTAAGTCACCCTGACAGTTCTAACTGCCTCCCTCCAGATCAGCTGATGGAAGACAGTAAGTCACCCTGACAGTTCTAACTGCCTCCCTCCAGATCAGCTGATGGAAGACAGTAAGTCACCCTGACAGTTCTAACTGCCTCCCTCCAGATCAGCTGATGGAAGACAGTAAGTCTGATGGAAGACAGTAAGTCACCCTGACGGTTCTAACTGCCTCCCTCCAGATCAGCTGATGGAAGACAGTAAGTCACCCTGACAGTTCTAACTGCCTCCCTCCAGATCAGCTGATGGAAGACAGTAAGTCACCCTGACAGTTCTAACTGCCTCCCTCCAGATCAGCTGATGGAAGACAGTAAGTCTGATGGAAGACAGTAAGTCACCCTGACAGTTCTAACTGCCTCCCTCCAGATCAGCTGGGAAGTAGCTGATGGAAGACAGTAAGTCACCCTGACAGTTCTAACTGCCTCCCTCCAGATCAGCTGATGGAAGACAGTAAGTCTGATGGAAGACAGTAAGTCACCCTGACAGTTCTAACTGCCTCCCTCCAGATCAGCTGATGGAAGACAGTAAGTCGAGGAGACAGTAAGTCACCCTGACAGTTCTATCTGCCTCCCTCCAGATCAGCTGATGGAAGACAGTAAGTCTGATGGAAGACAGTAAGTCACCCTGACAGTTCTAACTGCCTCCCTCCAGATCAGCTGATGGAAGACAGTAAGTCACCCTGACAGTTCTAACTGCCTCCCTCCAGATCAGCTGATGGAAGACAGTAAGTCACCCTGACAGTTCTAACTGCCTCCCTCCAGATCAGCTGATGGAAGACAGTAAGTCACCCTGACAGTTCTAACTGCCTCCCTCCAGATCAGCTGATGGAAGACAGTAAGTCACCCTGACAGTTCTAACTGCCTCCCTCCAGATCAGCTGATGGAGGACAGTAAGTCACCCTGACAGTTCTAACTGCCTCCCTCCAGATCAGCTGATGGAAGACAGTAAGTCACCCTGACAGTTCTAACTGCCTCCCTCCAGATCAGCTGATGGAAGACAGTAAGTCTGATGGAAGACAGTAAGTCACCCTGACAGTTCTAACTGCCTCCCTCCAGATCAGCTGATGGAAGACAGTAAGTCTGATGGAAGACAGTAAGTCACCCTGACAGTTCTAACTGCCTCCCTCCAGATCAGCTGATGGAAGACAGTAAGTCTGATGGAAGACAGTAAGTCACCCTGACAGTTCTAACTGCCTCCCTCCAGATCAGCTGATGGAAGACAGTAAGTCTGATGGAAGACAGTAAGTCACCCTGACAGTTCTAACTGCCTCCCTCCAGATCAGCTGATGGAAGACAGTAAGTCACCCTGACAGTTCTAACTGCCTCCCTCCAGATCAGCTGATGGAAGACAGTAAGTCACCCTGACAGTTCTAACTGCCTCCCTCCAGATCAGCTGATGGAAGACAGTAAGTCACCCTGACAGTTCTAACTGCCTCCCTCCAGATCAGCTGATGGAAGACAGTAAGTCACCCCTGACAGTTCTAACTGCCTCCCTCCAGATCAGCTGATGGAGGACAGTAAGTCACCCTGACAGTTCTAACTGCCTCCCTCCAGATCAGCTGATGGAAGACAGTAAGTCTGATGGAGGACAGTAAGTCACCCTGACAGTTCTAACTGCCTCCCTCCAGATCAGCTGATGGAAGACAGTAAGTCTGATGGAAGACAGTAAGTCACCCTGACAGTTCTAACTGCCTCCCTCCAGATCAGCTGATGGAAGACAGTAAGTCACCCTGACAGTTCTAACTGCCTCCCTCCAGATCAGCTGATGGAAGACAGTAAGTCACCCTGACAGTTCTAACTGCCTCCCTCCAGATCAGCTGATGGAAGACAGTAAGTCTGATGGAAGACAGTAAGTCACCCTGACAGTTCTAACTGCCTCCCTCCAGATCAGCTGATGGAAGACAGTAAGTCACCCTGACAGTTCTAACTGCCTCCTCCAGATCAGCTGATGGAAGACAGTAAGTCACCCTGACAGTTCTAACTGCCTCCCTCCAGATCAGCTGATGGAAGACAGTAAGTCACCCTGACAGTTCTAACTGCCCCCTCCAGATCAGCTGATGGAAGACAGTAAGTCACCCTGACAGTTCTAACTGCCTCCTCCAGATCAGCTGATGGAAGACAGTAAGTCTGATGGAAGACAGTAAGTCACCCTGACAGTTCTGACTGCCTCCCTCCAGATCAGCTGATGGAAGACAGTAAGTCACCCTGACAGTTCTAACTGCCTCCCTCCAGATCAGCTGATGGAAGACAGAAGCTGATGGAAGACAGTAAGTCACCCTGACAGTTCTAACTGCCTCCCCTCCAGATCAGCTGATGGAAGACAGTAAGTCACCCTGACAGTTCTAACTGCCTCCCTCCAGATCAGCTGATGGAAGACAGTAAGTCACCCTGACAGTTCTAACTGCCTCCCTCCAGATCAGCTGATGGAAGACAGTAAGTCACCCTGACAGTTCTAACTGCCTCCCTCCAGATCAGCTGATGGAAGACAGTAAGTCACCCTGACAGTTCTAACTGCCTCCCTCCAGATCAGCTGATGGAAGACAGTAAGTCTGATGGAAGACAGTAAGTCACCCTGACAGTTCTAACTGCCTCCCTCCAGATCAGCTGATGGAAGACAGTAAGTCACCCTGACAGTTCTAACTGCCTCCCTCCAGATCAGCTGATGGAAGACAGTAAGTCTGATGGAAGACAGTAAGTCACCCTGACAGTTCTAACTGCCTCCCTCCAGATCAGCTGATGGAAGACAGTAAGTCACCCTGACAGTTCTAACTGCCTCCCTCCAGATCAGCTGATGGAAGACAGTAAGTCTGATGGAGGACAGTAAGTCACCCTGACGGTTCTAACTGCCTCCCTCCAGATCAGCTGATGGAAGACAGTAAGTCTGATGGAAGACAGTAAGTCACCCTGACAGTTCTAACTGCCTCCCTCCAGATCAGCTGATGGAAGACAGTAAGTCACCCTGACAGTTCTAACTGCCTCCCTCCAGATCAGCTGATGGAAGACAGTAAGTCTGATGGAAGACAGTAAGTCACCCTGACAGTTCTAACTGCCTCCCTCCAGATCAGCTGATGGAAGACAGTAAGTCACCCTGACAGTTCTAACTGCCTCCCTCCAGATCAGCTGATGGAAGACAGTAAGCAGTAAGTCACCCTGACAGTTCTAACTGCCTCCTCCAGATCAGCTGATGGAAGACAGTAAGTCATTGCCAAGCCTGACAGTTCTAACTGCCGCTCTAGTGGAGAAGAAGAGGAGCCCCGAGCAGCTGATGGAAGACAGTAAGTCACCCTGACAGTTCTAACTGCCTCCTCCAGATCAGCTGATGGAAGAAGATAGCAGTAAGTCACCTTGACAGTTCTAACTGCCTCCCTCCAGATCAGCTGATGGAAGACAGTAAGTCGTGGAATGAACAGTAAGTCACCCTGACAGTTCTAACTGCCTCCCTCTCCAGATCAGCTGATGGAAGACAGTAAGTCACCCTGACAGTTCTAACTGCCTCCTCCAGATCAGCTGATGGAAGACAGTAAGTCACCCTGACAGTTCTAACTGCCTCCCTCCAGATCAGCTGATGGAAGACAGTAAGTCTGATGGAAGACAGTAAGTCACCCTGACAGTTCTAACTGCCTCCCTCCAGATCAGCTGATGGAAGACAGTAAGTCACCCTGACAGTTCTAACTGCCTCCCTCCAGATCAGCTGATGGAAGACAGTAAGTCACCCTGACAGTTCTAACTGCCTCCCTCCAGATCAGATGGAAACAGTAAGTCTGATGGAAGACAGTAAGTCACCCTGACAGTTCTAACTGCCTCCCTCCAGATCAGCTGATGGAAGACAGTAAGTCACCCTGACAGTTCTAACTGCCTCCCTCCAGATCAGCTGATGGAAGACAGTAAGTCACCCTGACAGTTCTAACTGCCTCCCTCCAGATCAGCTGATGGAAGACAGTAAGTCTGATGGAAGACAGTAAGTCACCCTGACAGTTCTAACTGCCTCCCTCCAGATCAGCTGATGGACAGAATCTGATGGAAGACAGTAAGTCACCCTGACAGTTCTAACTGCCTCCCTCCAGATCAGCTGATGGAAGACAGTAAGTCTGATGGAAGACAGTAAGTCACCCTGACAGTTCTAACTGCCTCCCTCCAGATCAGCTGATGGAAGACAGTAAGTCTGATGGAAGACAGTAAGTCACCCTGACAGTTCTAACTGCCTCCCTCCAGATCAGCTGATGGAAGACAGTAAGTCACCCTGACAGTTCTAACTGCCTCCCTCCAGATCAGCTGATGGAAGACAGTAAGTCACCCTGACAGTTCTAACTGCCTCCTCCAGATCAGATCTGATGGAAGACAGTAAGTCACCCTGACAGTTCTAACTGCCTCCTCCAGATCAGCTGATGGAAGACAGTAAGTCACCCTGACAGTTCTAACTGCCTCCCTCCAGATCAGCTGATGGAAGACAGTAAGTCACCCTGACAGTTCTAACTGCCTCCTCCAGATCAGCTGATGGAAGACAGTAAGTCTGATGGAAGACAGTAAGTCACCCTGACAGTTCTAACTGCCTCCCTCCAGATCAGCTGATGGAAGACAGTAAGTCTGATGGAAGACAGTAAGTCACCCTGACAGTTCTAACTGCCTCCCTCCAGATCAGCTGATGGAAGACAGTAAGTCACCCTGACAGTTCTAACTGCCTCCCTCCAGATCAGCGGGCTGATGGAAGACAGTAAGTCACCCTGACAGTTCTAACTGCCTCCCTCCAGATCAGCTGATGGAAGACAGTAAGTCTGATGGAAGACAGTAAGTCACCCTGACAGTTCTAACTGCCTCCTCCAGATCAGCTGATGGAAGACAGTAAGTCACCCTGACAGTTCTAACTGCCTCCCTCCAGATCAGCTGATGGAAGACAGTAAGTCACCCTGACAGTTCTAACTGCCTCCCTCCAGATCAGCTGATGGAAGACAGTAAGTCACCCTGACAGTTCTAACTGCCTCCCTCCAGATCAGCTGATGGAAGACAGTAAGTCACCCTGACAGTTCTAACTGCCTCCCTCCAGATCAGCTGATGGAAGACAGTAAGTCTGATGGAAGACAGTAAGTCACCCTGACAGTTCTAACTGCCTCCCTCCAGATCAGCTGATGGAAGACAGTAAGTCACCCTGACAGTTCTAACTGCCTCCCCTCCAGATCAGCTGATGGAAGACAGTAAGTCTGATGGAAGACAGTAAGTCACCCTGACAGTTCTAACTGCCTCCCTCCAGATCAGCTGATGGAAGACAGTAAGTCTGATGGAAGACAGTAAGTCACCCTGACAGTTCTAACTGCCTCCCTCCAGATCAGCTGATGGAAGACAGTAAGTCACCCTGACAGTTCTGACTGCCTCCCTCCAGATCAGCTGATGGAAGACAGTAAGTCACCCTGACAGTTCTAACTGCCTCCCTCCAGATCAGCTGATGGAAGACAGTAAGTCACCCTGACAGTTCTAACTGCCTCCCTCCAGATCAGCTGATGGAAGACAGTAAGTCACCCTGACAGTTCTAACTGCCTCCCTCCAGATCAGCTGATGGAAGACAGTAAGTCTGATGGAAGACAGTAAGTCACCCTGACAGTTCTAACTGCCTCCCTCCAGATCAGCTGATGGAAGACAGTAAGTCACCCTGACAGTTCTAACTGCCTCCCTCCAGATCAGCTGATGGAAGACAGTAAGTCACCCTGACAGTTCTAACTGCCTCCCTCCAGATCAGCTGATGGAAGACAGTAAGTCCCCCCCTGATGGAAGACAGTAAGTCACCCTGACAGTTCTAACTGCCTCCCTCCAGATCAGCTGATGGAAGACAGTAAGTCACCCTGACAGTTCTAACTGCCTCCCTCCAGATCAGCTGATGGAAGACAGTAAGTCACCCTGACAGTTCTAACTGCCTCCCTCCAGATCAGCTGATGGAAGACAGTAGTCTGATGGAAGACAGTAAGTCACCCTGACAGTTCTAACTGCCTCCCTCCAGATCAGCTGATGGAAGACAGTAAGTCACCCTGACAGTTCTAACTGCCTCCCTCCAGATCAGCTGATGGAAGACAGTAAGTCACCCTGACAGTTCTAACTGCCTCCCTCCAGATCAGCTGATGGAAGACAGTAAGTCTGATGGAAGACAGTAAGTCACCCTGACAGTTCTAACTGCCTCCCTCCAGATCAGCTGATGGAAGACAGTAAGTCACCCTGACAGTTCTAACTGCCTCCCTCCAGATCAGCTGATGGAAGACAGTAAGTCACCCTGACAGTTCTAACTGCCTCCCTCCAGATCAGCTGATGGAAGACAGTAAGTCTGATGGAAGACAGTAAGTCACCCTGACAGTTCTAACTGCCTCCCTCCAGATCAGCTGATGGAAGACAGTAAGTCACCCTGACAGTTCTAACTGCCTCCCTCCAGATCAGGGGAAGTCTGATGGAAGACAGTAAGTCACCCTGACGGTTCTAACTGCCTCCCTCCAGATCAGCTGATGGAAGACAGTAAGTCTGATGGAAGACAGTAAGTCACCCTGACAGTTCTAACTGCCTCCCTCCAGATCAGCTGATGGAAGACAGTAAGTCACCCTGACAGTTCTAACTGCCTCCCTCCAGATCAGCTGATGGAAGACAGTAAGTCACCCTGACAGTTCTAACTGCCTCCTCCAGATCAGCTGATGGAAGACAGTAAGTCTGATGGAAGACAGTAAGTCACCCTGACGGTTCTAACTGCCTCCCTCCAGATCAGCTGATGGAAGACAGTAAGTCACCCTGACAGTTCTAACTGCCTCCCTCCAGATCAGCTGATGGAAGACAGTAAGTCACCCTGACAGTTCTAACTGCCTCCCCTCCAGATCAGCTGATGGAAGACAGTAAGTCTGATGGAAGACAGTAAGTCACCCTGACAGTTCTAACTGCCTCCCTCCAGATCAGCTGATGGAAGACAGTAAGTCACCCTGACAGTTCTAACTGCCTCCTCCAGATCAGCTGATGGAAGACAAAGTCTGATGGAAGACAGTAAGTCACCCTGACAGTTCTAACTGCCTCCCTCCAGATCAGCTGATGGAAGACAGTAAGTCTGATGGAAGACAGTAAGTCACCCTGACAGTTCTAACTGCCTCCCTCCAGATCAGCTGATGGAAGACAGTAAGTCACCCTGACAGTTCTAACTGCCTCCCTCCAGATCAGCTGATGGAAGACAGTAAGTCACCCTGACAGTTCTAACTGCCTCCCTCCAGATCAGCTGATGGAAGACAGTAAGTCACCCTGACAGTTCTAACTGCCTCCCTCCAGATCAGCTGATGGAAGACAGTAAGTCACCCTGACGGTTCTAACTGCCTCCTCCAGATCAGCTGATGGAAGACAGTAAGTCTGATGGAAGACAGTAAGTCACCCTGACAGTTCTAACTGCCTCCCTCCAGATCAGCTGATGGAAGACAGTAAGTCACCCTGACAGTTCTAACTGCCTCCCTCCAGATCAGCTGATGGAAGACAGTAAGTCTGATGGAAGACAGTAAGTCACCCTGACAGTTCTAACTGCCTCCCTCCAGATCAGCTGATGGAAGACAGTAAGTCTGATGGAAGACAGTAAGTCACCCTGACAGTTCTAACTGCCTCCCTCCAGATCAGCTGATGGAAGACAGTAAGTCACCCTGACAGTTCTGACTGCCTCCCTCCAGATCAGATCTGATGGAAGACAGTAAGTCACCCTGACAGTTCTAACTGCCTCCCTCCAGATCAGCTGATGGAAGACAGTAAGTCACCCTGACAGTTCTAACTGCCTCCCTCCAGATCAGCTGATGGAAGACAGTAAGTCACCCTGACAGTTCTAACTGCCTCCCTCCAGATCAGCTGATGGAAGACAGTAAGTCACCCTGACGGTTTTAACTGCCTCCCTCCAGATCAGCTGATGGAAGACAGTAAGTCTGATGGAAGACAGTAAGTCACCCTGACAGTTCTAACTGCCTCCCTCCAGATCAGCTGATGGAAGACAGTAAGTCACCCTGACAGTTCTAACTGCCTCCCTCCAGATCAGCTGATGGAAGACAGTAAGTCACCCTGACAGTTCTAACTGCCTCCCTCCAGATCAGCTGATGGAAGACAGTAAGTCTGATGGAAGACAGTAAGTCACCCTGACGGTTCTAACTGCCTCCTCCAGATCAGCTGATGGAAGACAGTAAGTCACCCTGACAGTTCTAACTGCCTCCCTCCAGATCAGCTGATGGAAGACAGTAAGTCACCCTGACAGTTCTAACTGCCTCCCTCCAGATCAGCTGATGGAAGACAGTAAGTCACCCTGACAGTTCTAACTGCCTCCCTCCAGATCAGCTGATGGAAGACAGTAAGTCTGATGGAAGACAGTAAGTCACCCTGACAGTTCTAACTGCCTCCCTCCAGATCAGCTGATGGAAGACAGTAAGTCACCCTGACAGTTCTAACTGCCTCCCTCCAGATCAGCTGATGGAAGACAGTAAGTCACCCTGACGGTTCTAACTGCCTCCCCTCCAGATCAGCTGATGGAAGACAGAAGCTGATGGAAGACAGTAAGTCACCCTGACAGTTCTAACTGCCTCCCTCCAGATCAGCTGATGGAAGACGTTGATGGAAGACAGTAAGTCACCCTGACAGTTCTAACTGCCTCCCTCCAGATCAGCTGATGGAAGACAGTAAGTCACCCTGACAGTTCTAACTGCCTCCCTCCAGATCAGCTGATGGAAGACAGTAAGTCTGATGGAAGACAGTAAGTCACCCTGACAGTTCTAACTGCCTCCCTCCAGATCAGCGGGCTGATGGAAGACAGTAAGTCACCCTGACAGTTCTAACTGCCTCCCTCCAGATCAGCTGATACAAAGTCTGATGGAAGACAGTAAGTCACCCTGACAGTTCTAACTGCCTCCCTCCAGATCAGCTGATGGAAGACAGTAAGTCTGATGGAAGACAGTAAGTCACCC
Source organism: Coregonus clupeaformis (assembly GCF_020615455.1). NCBI lineage: Eukaryota > Metazoa > Chordata > Actinopteri > Salmoniformes > Salmonidae > Coregonus > Coregonus clupeaformis. The sequence continues at coordinate 4,783,196 of NC_059220.1, forward strand.
TGACAGTTCTAACTGCCTCCCTCCAGATCAGCTGATGGAAGACAGTAAGTCACCCTGACAGTTCTAACTGCCTCCCTCCAGATCAGCTGATGGAAGACAGTAAGTCACCCTGACAGTTCTAACTGCCTCCCTCCAGATCAGCTGATGGAAGACAGTATCTGGAAGTCACCCTGACAGTTCTAACTGCCTCCCTCCAGATCAGCTGATGGAAGACAGCTAAGTCACCCTGACAGTTCTAACTGCCTCCCTCCAGATCAGCTGATGGAAGACAGTAAGTCACCCTGACAGTTCTAACTGCCTCCCTCCAGATCAGCTGATGGAAGACAGTAAGTCTGATGGAAGACAGTAAGTCACCCTGACAGTTCTAACTGCCTCCCTCCAGATCAGCTGATGGAAGACAGTAAGTCACCCTGACAGTTCTAACTGCCTCCCTCCAGATCAGCTGATGGAAGACAGTAAGTCACCCTGACAGTTCTAACTGCCTCCCTCCAGATCAGCTGTCACTGATGGAAGACAGTAAGTCACCCTGACAGTTCTAACTGCCTCCCTCCAGATCAGCTGATGGAAGACAGTAAGTCACCCTGACAGTTCTAACTGCCTCCTCCAGATCAGCTGATGGAAGACAGTAAGTCACCCTGACAGTTCTAACTGCCTCCCTCCAGATCAGCTGATGGAAGACAGTAAGTCACCCTGACAGTTCTAACTGCCTCCCTCCAGATCAGCTGATGGAAGACAGTAAGTCTGATGGAAGACAGTAAGTCACCCTGACAGTTCTAACTGCCTCCCTCCAGATCAGCTGATGGAAGACAGTAAGTCACCCTGACAGTTCTAACTGCCTCCCTCCAGATCAGCTGATGGAAGACAGTAAGTCTGATGGAAGACAGTAAGTCACCCTGACAGTTCTAACTGCCTCCCTCCAGATCAGCTGATGGAAGAAGCTGATGGAAGACAGTAAGTCACCCTGACAGTTCTAACTGCCTCCCTCCAGATCAGCTGATGGAAGACAGTAAGTCTGAGGAAGACAGTAAGTCACCCTGACAGTTCTAACTGCCTCCCTCCAGATCAGCTGATGGAGGACAGTAAGTCACCCTGACAGTTCTAACTGCCTCCCTCCAGATCAGCTGATGGAAGACAATCTGATGGAAGACAGTAAGTCACCCTGACAGTTCTAACTGCCTCCCTCCAGATCAGCTGATGGAAGACAGTAGCTGATGGAAGACAGTAAGTCACCCTGACAGTTCTAACTGCCTCCCTCCAGATCAGCTGATGGAAGACAGAAGCTGATGGAAGACAGTAAGTCACCCTGACAGTTCTAACTGCCTCCCTCCAGATCAGCTGATGGAAGACCTGATGGAAGACAGTAAGTCACCCTGACAGTTCTAACTGCCTCCCTCCAGATCAGCTGATGGAAGACAGTAAGTCACCCTGACAGTTCTAACTGCCTCCCTCCAGATCAGCTGATGGAAGACAGTAAGTCACCCTGAAGTTCTAACTGCCTCCCCTCCAGATCAGCTGATGGAAGACAGTAAGTCACCCTGACAGTTCTAACTGCCTCCCTCCAGATCAGCTGATGGAAGACAGTAAGTCTGATGGAAGACAGTAAGTCACCCTGACAGTTCTAACTGCCTCCCTCCAGATCAGCTGATGGAAGACAGTAAGTCACCCTGACAGTTCTAACTGCCTCCCTCCAGATCAGCTGATGGAAGACAGTAAGTCTGATGGAAGACAGTAAGTCACCCTGACAGTTCTAACTGCCTCCCTCCAGATCAGCTGATGGAAGACAGTAAGTCACCCTGACAGTTCTAACTGCCTCCCTCCAGATCAGCTGATGGAAGACAGTAAGTCACCCTGACAGTTCTAACTGCCTCCCTCCAGATCAGCTGATGGAAGACAGTAAGTCTGATGGAAGACAGTAAGTCACCCTGACAGTTCTAACTGCCCTCCAGGACTCCAGATCAGCTGATGGAAGACAGTAAGTCACCCTGACAGTTCTAACTGCCTCCCTCCAGATCAGCTGATGGAAGACGTAAGCTGATGGAAGACAGTAAGTCACCCTGACAGTTCTAACTGCCTCCCTCCAGATCAGCTGATGGAAGACAGTAAGTCACCCTGACAGTTCTAACTGCCTCCCTCCAGATCAGCTGATGGAAGACAGTAAGTCACCCTGACAGTTCTAACTGCCTCCCTCCAGATCAGCTGATGGAAGACAGTAAGTCTGATGGAAGACAGTAAGTCACCCTGACAGTTCTAACTGCCTCCCTCCAGATCAGCTGATGGAAGACAGTAAGTCACCCTGACAGTTCTACTGCCTCCTCCAGATCAGCTGAGGCAAAGTCACCCTGACAGTTCTAACTGCCTCCCTCCAGATCAGCTGATGGAAGACAGTAAGTCTGATGGAAGACAGTAAGTCACCCTGACAGTTCTAACTGCCTCCCTCCAGATCAGCTGATGGAAGACAGTAAGTCACCCTGACAGTTCTAACTGCCTCCCTCCAGATCAGCTGATGGAGGACAGTAAGTCACCCTGACAGTTCTAACTGCCTCCCTCCAGATCAGCTGATGGAAGACAGTAAGTCTGATGGAAGACAGTAAGTCACCCTGACAGTTCTAACTGCCTCCCTCCAGATCAGCTGATGGAAGACAGTAAGTCACCCTGACAGTTCTAACTGCCTCCTCCAGATCAGGGGCAGTGCTGATGGAAGACAGTAAGTCACCCTGACAGTTCTAACTGCCTCCCTCCAGATCAGCTGATGGAAGACAGTAAGTCTGATGGAAGACAGTAAGTCACCCTGACAGTTCTAACTGCCTCCCTCCAGATCAGCTGATGGAAGACAGTAAGTCACCCTGACAGTTCTAACTGCCTCCTCCAGATCAGCTGATGGAAGACAGTAAGTCACCCTGACAGTTCTAACTGCCTCCCTCCAGATCAGCGCTGATGGAAGACAGTAAGTCACCCTGACAGTTCTAACGCCCCTCCAGATCAGCTGATGGAAGACAGTAAGTCACCCTGACAGTTCTAACTGCCTCCCTCCAGATCAGCTGATGGAAGACAGTAAGTCACCCTGACAGTTCTAACTGCCTCCCTCCAGATCAGCTGATGGAAGACAGTAAGTTACCTCCAGATCAGCTGATGGAAGACAGTAAGTCACCCTGACAGTTCTAACTGCCTCCCTCCAGATCAGCTGATGGAAGACAGTAAGTCTGATGGAAGACAGTAAGTCACCCTGACAGTTCTAACTGCCTCCCTCCAGATCAGCTGATGGAAGACAGTAAGTCACCCTGACAGTTCTAACTGCCTCCCTCCAGATCAGCTGATGGAAGACAGTAAGTCACCCTGACAGTTCTAACTGCCTCCTCCAGATCAGCTGATGGAAGACAGTAAGTCTGATGGAAGACAGTAAGTCACCCTGACAGTTCTAACTGCCTCCCTCCAGATCAGCTGATGGAAGACAGTAAGTCACCCTGACAGTTCTAACTGCCTCCCTCCAGATCAGCTGATGGAAGACAGTAAGTCACCCTGACAGTCTAACTGCCTCCTCCAGATCAGCTGATGGAAGACAGTAAGTCACCCTGACAGTTCTAACTGCCTCCCTCCAGATCAGCTGATGGAAGACAGTAAGTCTGATGGAAGACAGTAAGTCACCCTGACGGTTCTAACTGCCTCCCTCCAGATCAGCTGATGGAAGACAGTAAGTCACCCTGACAGTTCTAACTGCCTCCCTCCAGATCAGCTGATGGAGGACAGTAAGTCACCCTGACAGTTCTAACTGCCTCCCTCCAGATCAGCTGATGGAAGACAAAGTCTGATGGAAGACAGTAAGTCACCCTGACAGTTCTAACTGCCTCCCTCCAGATCAGCTGATGGAAGACAGTAAGTCTGATGGAAGACAGTAAGTCACCCTGACAGTTCTAACTGCCTCCCTCCAGATCAGCTGAGGGAAGTCTGATGGAAGACAGTAAGTCACCCTGACAGTTCTGACTGCCTCCCTCCAGATCAGCTGATGGAAGACAGTAAGTCACCCTGACAGTTCTAACTGCCTCCCTCCAGATCAGCTGATGGAAGACAGTAAGTCACCCTGACAGTTCTAACTGCCTCCTCCAGATCAGCTGATGGAAGACAGTAAGTCACCCTGACAGTTCTAACTGCCTCCCTCCAGATCAGCTGATGGAAGACAGTAAGTCACCCTGACGGTTCTAACTGCCTCCCTCCAGATCAGCTGATGGAAGACAGTAAGTCTGATGGAAGACAGTAAGTCACCCTGACAGTTCTAACTGCCTCCCTCCAGATCAGCTGATGGAAGACAGTAAGTCACCCTGACAGTTCTAACTGCCTCCCTCCAGATCAGCTGATGGAAGACAGTAAGTCTGATGGAAGACAGTAAGTCACCCTGACAGTTCTAACTGCCTCCTCAAGATCAGCTGATGGAAGACAGTAAGTCTGATGGAAGACAGTAAGTCACCCTGACAGTTCTAACTGCCTCCCTCCAGATCAGCTGATGGAAGACAGTAAGTCACCCTGACAGTTCTAACTGCCTCCCTCCAGATCAGCTGATGGAAGACAGTAAGTCACCCTGACAGTTCTAACTGCCCTCCAGATCAGCTGATGGAAGACAGTCAGAGAAGTCACCCTGACAGTTCTAACTGCCTCCCTCCAGATCAGCTGATGGAAGACAGTAAGTCACCCTGACAGTTCTAACTGCCTCCCTCCAGATCAGCTGATGGAAGACAGTAAGTATCACCCTGACAGTTCTAACTGCCTCCCTCCAGATCAGCTGATGGAAGACAGTAAGTCACCCTGACAGTTCTAACTGCCTCCTCCAGATCAGCTGATGGAAGACAGTAAGTCACCCTGACAGTTCTAACTGCCTCCCTCCAGATCAGCTGATGGAAGACAGTAAGTCTGATGGAAGACAGTAAGTCACCCTGACAGTTCTAACTGCCTCCCTCCAGATCAGCTGATGGAAGACAGTAAGTCTGATGGAAGACAGTAAGTCACCCTGACAGTTCTAACTGCCTCCCTCCAGATCAGCTGATGGAAGACAGTAAGTCACCCTGACAGTTCTAACTGCCTCCCCTCCAGATCAGCTGATGGAAGACAGTAAGTGAAGTTGCCCCAGAAGCTGATGGAAGACAGTAAGTCACCCTGACAGTTCTAACTGCCTCCCTCCAGATCAGCTGATGGAAGACAGTAAGTCACCTGACAGTTCTAACTGCCTCCCTCCAGATCAGCTGATGGAAGACAGTAAGTCACCCTGACAGTTCTAACTGCCTCCCTCCAGATCAGCTGATGGAAGACAGTAAGTCTGATGGAAGACAGTAAGTCACCCTGACAGTTCTAACTGCCTCCCTCCAGATCAGCTGATGGAAGACAGTAAGTCACCCTGACAGTTCTAACTGCCTCCCTCCAGATCAGCTGATGGAAGACAGTAAGTCTGATGGAAGACAGTAAGTCACCCTGACAGTTCTAACTGCCTCCCTCCAGATCAGCTGATGGAAGACAGTAAGTCACCCTGACAGTTCTAACTGCCTCCCTCCAGATCAGCTGATGGAAGACAGTATGAATAAGTCACCCTGACAGTTCTAACTGCCTCCCTCCAGATCAGCTGAGTCTGATGGAAGACAGTAAGTCACCCTGACAGTTCTAACTGCCTCCCTCCAGATCAGCTGATGGAAGACGTAAGCTGATGGAAGACAGTAAGTCACCCTGACAGTTCTAACTGCCTCCCTCCAGATCAGCTGATGGAAGACAGTAAGTCACCCTGACAGTTCTAACTGCCTCCCTCCAGATCAGCTGATGGAAGACAGTAAGTCACCCTGACAGTTCTAACTGCCTCCCTCCAGATCAGCTGATGGAAGACAGTAAGTCACCCTGACAGTTCTAACTGCCTCCCTCCAGATCAGCTGATGGAAGACAGTAAGTCTGATGGAAGACAGTAAGTCACCCTGACAGTTCTAACTGCCTCCCTCCAGATCAGCTGATGGAAGACAGTAAGTCACCCTGACAGTTCTAACTGCCTCCCTCCAGATCAGCTGATGGAAGCAGAGCTGATGGAAGACAGTAAGTCACCCTGACAGTTCTAACTGCCTCCCTCCAGATCAGCTGATGGAAGACAGTAAGTCTGATGGAAGACAGTAAGTCACCCTGACAGTTCTAACTGCCTCCCTCCAGATCAGCTGATGGAAGACAGTAAGTCACCCTGACAGTTCTAACTGCCTCCCTCCAGATCAGCTGATGGAGGACAGTAAGTCACCCTGACAGTTCTAACTGCCTCCCTCCAGATCAGCTGATGGAAGACAGTAAGTCACCCTGACAGTTCTAACTGCCTCCCTCCAGATCAGCTGATGGAAGACAGTAAGTCACCCTGACAGTTCTAACTGCCTCCCTCCAGATCAGCTGATGGAAGACAGTAAGTCACCCTGACAGTTCTAACTGCCTCCCTCCAGATCAGCTGATGGAAGACAGTAAGTCTGATGGAAGACAGTAAGTCACCCTGACAGTTCTAACTGCCTCCCTCCAGATCAGCTGATGGAAGACAGTAAGTCACCCTGACAGTTCTAACTGCCTCCCTCCAGATCAGCTGATGGAAGACAGTAAGTCTGATGGAAGACAGTAAGTCACCCTGACAGTTCTAACTGCCTCCCTCCAGATCAGCTGATGGAAGACAGTAAGTCTGATGGAAGACAGTAAGTCACCCTGACAGTTCTAACTGCCTCCCTCCAGATCAGCTGATGGAAGACAGTAAGTCACCCTGACAGTTCTAACTGCCTCCCTCCAGATCAGCTGATGGAAGACAGTAAGTCACCCTGACAGTTCTAACTGCCTCCCTCCAGATCAGCTGATGGAGGACAGTGGAAGTCACCCTGACAGTTCTAACTGCCTCCCTCCAGATCAGCTGATGGAGGACAGTAAGTCACCCTGACAGTTCTAACTGCCTCCCTCCAGATCAGCTGATGGAAGAGTCTGATGGAAGACAGTAAGTCACCCTGACAGTTCTAACTGCCTCCCTCCAGATCAGCTGATGGAAGACAGTAAGTCTGATGGAAGACAGTAAGTCACCCTGACAGTTCTAACTGCCTCCCTCCAGATCAGCTGATGGAAGACAGTAAGTATGAGTTCTACTGCTCCTCCAGATCAGCTGATGGAAGACAGTAAGTCACCCTGACAGTTCTAACTGCCTCCCTCCAGATCAGCTGATGGAAGACAGAAAGTCACCCTGACAGTTCTAACTGCCTCCCTCCAGATCAGCTGATGGAAGACAGTAAGTCACCCTGACAGTTCTAACTGCCTCCCTCCAGATCAGCTGATGGAAGACAGTAAGTCACCCTGACGGTTCTAACTGCCTCCCTCCAGATCAGCTGATGGAAGACAGTAAGTCTGATGGAAGACAGTAAGTCACCCTGACAGTTCTAACTGCCTCCCTCCAGATCAGCTGATGGAAGACAGTAAGTCACCCTGACAGTTCTAACTGCCTCCCTCCAGATCAGCTGATGGAAGACAGTAAGTCACCCTGACAGTTCTAACTGCCTCCCTCCAGATCAGCTGATGGAAGACAGTAAGTCTGATGGAAGACAGTAAGTCACCCTGACGGTTCTAACTGCCTCCCTCCAGATCAGCTGATGGAAGACAGTAAGTCACCCTGACAGTTCTAACTGCCTCTCTCCAGATCAGCTGATGGAGGACAGTAAGTCACCCTGACAGTTCTAACTGCCTCCCTCCAGATCAGCTGATGGAGGACAGTAAGTCACCCTGACAGTTCTAACTGCCTCCCTCCAGATCAGCTGATGGAAGACAGTAAGTCTGATGGAAGACAGTAAGTCACCCTGACAGTTCTAACTGCCTCCCTCCAGATCAGCTGATGGAAGACAGTAAGTCACCCTGACAGTTCTAACTGCCTCCCTCCAGATCAGCTGATGGAAGACAGTAATCTGATGGAGGACTAAGTCACCCTGACAGTTCTAACTGCCCCCTCCAGATCAGCTGATGGAAGACAGTAAGTCTGATGGAAGACAGTAAGTCACCCTGACAGTTCTAACTGCCTCCCTCCAGATCAGCTGATGGAGGACAGTAAGTCACCCTGACAGTTCTAACTGCCTCCCTCCAGATCAGCTGATGGAAGACAGTAAGTCTGATGGAAGACAGTAAGTCACCCTGACAGTTCTAACTGCCTCCCTCCAGATCAGCTGATGGAAGACAGTAAGTCACCTGACAGTTCTAACTGCCTCCAGATCAGCTGATGGAAGACAGTAAGTCTGATGGAGGACAGTAAGTCACCCTGACAGTTCTAACTGCCTCCCTCCAGATCAGCTGATGGAAGACAGTAAGTCTGATGGAAGACAGTAAGTCACCCTGACGGTTCTAACTGCCTCCCTCCAGATCAGCTGATGGAAGACAGTAAGTCACCCTGACAGTTCTAACTGCCTCCCTCCAGATCAGCTGATGGAGGACAGTAAGTCACCCTGACAGTTCTAACTGCCTCCCTCCAGATCAGCTGATGGAGGACAGTAAGTCACCCTGACAGTTCTAACTGCCTCCCTCCAGATCAGCTGATGGAAGACAGTAAGTCTGATGGAAGACAGTAAGTCACCCTGACAGTTCTAACTGCCTCCCTCCAGATCAGCTGATGGAAGACAGTAAGTCACCCTGACAGTTCTAACTGCCTCCCTCCAGATCAGCTGATGGAAGACAGTAAGTCTGATGGAGGACAGTAAGTCACCCTGACAGTTCTAACTGCCTCCCTCCAGATCAGCTGATGGAAGACAGTAAGTCTGATGGAAGACAGTAAGTCACCCTGACAGTTCTAACTGCCTCCCTCCAGATCAGCTGATGGAAGACAGTAAGTCACCCTGACAGTTCTAACTGCCTCCCTCCAGATCAGCTGATGGAAGACAGTAAGTCTGATGGAAGACAGTAAGTCACCCTGACAGTTCTAACTGCCTCCCTCCAGATCAGCTGATGGAAGACAGTAAGTCTGATGGAAGACAGTAAGTCACCCTGACAGTTCTAACTGCCTCCCTCCAGATCAGCTGATGGAAGACAGTAAGTCACCCTGACAGTTCTGACTGCCTCCCTCCAGATCAGCTGATGGAAGACAGTAAGTCACCCTGACAGTTCTAACTGCCTCCCTCCAGATCAGCTGATGGAAGACAGTAAGTCACCCTGACAGTTCTAACTGCCTCCCTCCAGATCAGCTGATGGAAGACAGTAAGTCACCCTGACAGTTCTAACTGCCTCCCTCCAGATCAGCTGATGGAGGACAGTAAGTCACCCTGACAGTTCTAACTGCCTCCCTCCAGATCAGCTGATGGAAGACAGTAAGTATCCAACACCGTGTTTAATGCCATTCCATTTGCTCCGTTCCAGCATTTATTATGAGCCGTCCTCCCTCAGCCACCTCCACTGAATCAGTATGTGATCCCAGATCTGTTGCTACTAAGGGCAACTTCTAGCTTGAGTACAATGGCTATAACTTCCTAATATTGAGTTGCACCCCCTTTGCCCTCAGAACAGCCTCAATTCATCGGGGCATGGACTCTACAAGTTGTGAAAAGCATTCCACAGGGATGCTGGCCAATGTTGACTCCAATGCTTCCCACGGTTGTGTCAAGTTGGCTGGATGTCCTTTGGGTGGTGAACCATTCTTGATACACACGGGAAACTGTTGAGCGTGGAAAAACCCAGCAGGGTAGCAGTTCTTGACACACTCAAACCAGTGCGCCTGTTACCTACTACCATACTGAAATCTTGTCTTGCCCATTCAACTTCTGAATGGCACACATACACAATCCATGTCTCAAGGCGTTTAAGAATCCTTCTTTAACCTGTCTCCTCCCCTTCATCTACACTGATTGACGTGGATTTAATAGGTGACATCAATAAGGGATCATAGCTTTCACCTGGATTCACCTGGTCAATCTATGTCATGGAAAGTGCAGTTGTACTTACTGTTTTGTACACTCTGTGTATACAGATGTAGAAATTCCAAATGAAGGAGTGAATCAGATTTGATGTCTATAGAAGTCATTTTTTGGTATTTCTACTTTATTAGAAGTTTTACCAGGTGAAACAAATGGCATGATTACCACTTTTAATAGGGATTTGTTGCATTTAGATTTAATTCCCTTGCTCATCTGTAGAGCACTCACTGCTCCTTCAGTGCATAGAGTGTGACTGCAGCGATCACAGGGCTATGGCTGCTCAGTGTCGCTGCTGTGTGCAATACCTCATGGTTGACTGGGCCAGTGGATGACGTGTGCAATACCTCATGGTTGACTGGGCCAGTGGATGTCGAGCACGGAGAATTTGAAAAGCCAAACTCTTAAAGATATTTTTTTCTTTCAACATTTTACTGGGTTTCTCTGGCTCCCTTTACACAAGCGCTACCACTGGCTTTTGAGTCAGTGAGGGAACGTGTTTTGGCAAGGTTGAAAATATAGTTTTACCAGCGTTTCTCTGTGCCTCTACTTTCCCTTTGACATGAGCACTGTACGCCAACCTCTCAGGCCATTGAAGAGATGGCTCTGTGACTAGTGGCATTGAGAGTGTGTCAAACGGCTGTAGTTGGGCCAATGTGCTGCTTTTGTAAGATCTGATCCTTTGCCAATATTTCCACTTGGCTTTCTTAATATCCGATCCTTTGCCAATATTTTCACTTAGCTTAGTTTTATGGGGACTGTTTAGCCGTTGTCATAGGTCTCGGAATGAATGGAATTCCAATTATCCTGGAACATCTGTTTATCTCCTCTCTAACATGGTGAAAGGGTTTGTTCTTGATGTTTGTCCCTGGTTGAACTGCAGTGAGGTATTACGCTAGGGAAAGGTTGCTGCATATCATTCCTCCTCCATTATAGTTTTTCAGGGAGTGTAGCCTGTTCATCTCGAGATACAGACATGCTGATTATGCTTAAGAAGTGTTGTCTTTGTGGAATTTGTAATCCTGTCTCTATACCTCACGGTAGGCTATCCATTTCACTCAAAGCCTAGATGAAATTCCTCAGAGAGATATGTCTAGGAAATGTTGATCCCTGTTGTCGTTAATCATCTGAGAACAGAGGAGAGATGCTGTACGTCTCGCAAATGATTTAGGTTCCTTGACCATCTCAGGACTTCAGCTCGTATACCTTAGTAGTGTTAGGTCCTTTTCTTCACCTTTTCTTCACCAATGATTTACACACACCATGGGCGGTGATGCCACTGTGAGGTCACGGCACGCTGCATGACCCATGCGACCCGTTCTTGTCCCGCGTTGATGATCTCTTTGACCTCAACGCGTTTCCTCATGTTGCCGGGTCCTTTTTTTTCTCAGAGTTCAAAGGTGAGTTCAGCATAATTAATTTCCAGCAGCTGGGACAAAAAAACCCACTTCACAAATAGGGATCTCAGGGTTGATAGATGAACGCTGGCGCCAGCCCTTCATCAAAGAGGCTGCGTCCCAAATGGCACCCTATTCCCTACGTAGTGAACTATTTTTTAAAGAGAGCCCTACGGTCTCTGGTCAAAAGTAGTGCACTATATTAGAGAATAGTCCCCATGTAGCTCAGTTGGTAGAGCATGGCGCTTGCAACGCCAGGGTTGTGGGTTCGTTTCCCACGGGGGGCCAGTATGAAAATTTTTTGCACTCGCTTAACTGTAAGTCGCTCTGGATAAGAGCGTCTGCTTGCTAAATGACTAAAATGTAAATGTAATAGGGTGCCATTTGGAACACACCAAGAGACTTGCTGAGGGGAGACCTTAATTAAGGCCTTTCGGGGGCGAATAGGTATATTAACACCGAACCAAGCCAGAGGTATATTAACACCGAACCAAGCCAGAGGTATATTAACACCGAACCAAGCCAGAGGCATATTAACACAGCACCAAGCCAGAGGTATATTAACACCGAACCAAGCCAGAGGTATATTAACACAACACCAAGCCAGAGGTATATTAACACAGCACCAAGCCAGAGGTATATTAACACAACACCAAGCCAGAGGTATATTAACACAGCACCAAGCCAGAGGTATATTAACACAACACCAAGCCAGAGGTATATTAACACCGAACCAAGCCAGAGGTATATTAACACAGCACCAAGCCAGAGGTATATTAACACAGCGCCAAGCCAGAGGTATATTAACACAACACCAAGCCAGAGGTATATTAACACAACACCAAGCCAGAGGTATATTAACACAGCACCAAGCCAGAGGTATATTAACACAGCACCAAGCCAGAGGTATATTAACACAGCACCAAGCCAGAGGTATATTAACACAGCACCAAGCCAGAGGTATATTAACACCGAACCAAGCCAGAGGTATATTAACACCGAACCAAGCCAGAGGTATATTAACACAGCACCAAGCCAGAGGTATATTAACACAGCACCAAGCCAGAGGTATATTAACACCGAACCAAGCCAGAGGTATATTAACACCGAACCAAGCCAGAGGTATATTAACACAGCGCCAAGCCAGAGGTATATTAACACAGCACCAAGCCAGAGGTATATTAACACCGAACCAAGCCAGAGGTATATTAACACCGAACCAAGCCAGAGGTATATTAACACAGCACCAAGCCAGAGGTATATTAACACAGCGCCAAGCCAGAGGTATATTAACACAGCACCAAGCCAGAGGTATATTAACACAACACCAAGCCAGAGGTATATTAACACAGCACCAAGCCAGAGGTATATTAACACAACACCAAGCCAGAGGTATATTAACACAGCGCCAAGCCAGAGGTATATTAACACAGCACCAAGCCAGAGGTATATTAACACAGCACAAAGCCAGAGGTATATTAACACAGCACAAAGCCAGAGGTATATTAACACCGAACCAAGCCAGAGGTATATTTACACAACACCAAGCCAGAGGTATATTTACATAGCACAAAGCCAGAGGTATATTAACACCGAACCAAGCCAGAGGTATATTAACACAGCGCCAAGCCAGAGGTATATTAACACAGCACCAAGCCAGAGGTATATTAACACTGAACCAAGCCAGAGGTACAGTGAGGGAAAAAAGTATTTGATCCCCTGCTGATTTTGTACGTTTGCCCACTGACAAAGAAATGATCAGTCTATAATTTTAATTATAGACTTAGGTTTATTTGAACAGTGAGAGACAGAATAACAACAAAATAATCCAGAAAAACGCATGTCAAAAATGTTATGAATTGATTTGCATTTTAATGAGGGAAATAAGTATTTCACCCCCTCTCAATCAGAAAGATTTCTGGCTCACAGGTGTCTTTTATACAGGTAACGAGCTGAGATTAGGAGCACACTCTTAAAGGGAGTGCTCCTAATCTCAGTTTGTTACCTGTATAAAAGACACCTGTCCACAGAAGCAATCAATCAATCAGATTCCAAACTCTCCACCATGGCCAAGACCAAAGAGCTCTCCGAGGATGTCAGGGACAAGATTGTAGACCTACACAAGGCTGGAATGGGCTACAAAACCATCGCCAAGCAGCTTGGTGAGAAGGTGACAACAGTTGGTGCGATTATTCGCAAATGGAAGAAACACAAAATAACTGTCAATCTCCCTCGGCCTGGGGCTCCATGCAAGATCTCACCTCGTGGAGTTGCAATGATCATGAGAACGGTGAGGAATCAGCCCAGAACTACACGGGGGGATCTTGTCAATGATCTCAAGGCAGCTGGGACCATACTCACCAAGAAAACTATTGGTAACACACTACGCCGTTAAGGACTGAAATCCTGCAGCGCCCACAAGGTCCCCCTGCTCAAGAAAGCACATATACAGGGCCGTCTGAAGTTTGCCAATGAACGTCTGAATGATTCAGAGGAGAACTGGGTGAAAGTGTTGTGGTCAGATGAGACCAAAATCGAGCTCTTTGGCATCAACTCAACTCGCCGTGTTTGGAGGAGGAGGAATGCTGCCTATGACCCCAAGAACACCATCCCCACCGTCAAACATGGAGGTGGAAACATTATGCTTTGGGGGTGTTTTTCTGCTAAGGGGACAGGACAACTTCACCGCATCAAAGGGACGACGGCCCCGTCAAATCTTGGGTGAGAACCTCCTTCCCTCAGCCAGGGCATTGATAATGGGTCGTGGATGGGTATTCCAGCATGACAATGACCCAAAACACACGGCCAAGGCAACAAAGGAGTGGCTCAAGAAGAAGCACATTAAGGTCCTGGAGTGGCCTAGCCAGTCTCCAGACCTTAATCCCATCGAAAATATGTGGAGGGAGCTGAAGGTTCGAGTTGCCAAACTTCAGCCTCGAAACCTTAATGACTTGGAGAAGATCTGCAAAGAGGAGTGGGACAAAATCCCTCCTGAGATGTGTGCAAACCTGGTGGCCAACTACAAGAAACGTCTGACCTCTGTGATTGCCAACAAGGGTTTTGCCACCAAGTACTAAGTCATGTTTTTTGCAGAGGGGTCAAATACTTATTTCCCTCATTAAAATGCAACTCAATTTATAACATTTTGGACATGCGTTTTTCTGGATTTTTGTTGTTGTTATTCTGTCTCTCACTGTTCAAATAAACCTACCATTAAAATTATAGACTGATCATGTCTTTGTCAGTGGGCAAACGTACAAAATCAGCAGGGGATCAAATACTTTTTTCCCTCACTGTATATTAACACAGCACCAAGCCAGAGGTATATTTACACAGCACCAAGCCAGAGGTATATTAACACAGCACCAAGCCAGAGGTATATTAACACCGAACCAAGCCAGAGGTATATTTACACAACACCAAGCCAGAGGTATATTTACATAGCACAAAGCCAGAGGTATAATAACACCGAACCAAGCCAGAGGTATATTAACACAGCACCAAGCCAGAGGTATATTAACACAGCACCAAGCCAGAGGTATATTAACACCGAACCAAGCCAGAGGCATATTAACACCGAACCAAGCCAGAGGCATATTAACACAGCACCAAGCCAGAGGTATATTAACACCGAACCAAGCCAGAGGTATATTAACACAGCACCAAGCCAGAGGTATATTAACACAGCACCAAGCCAGAGGTATATTAACACAACACCAAGCCAGAGGTATATTAACACAACACCAAGCCAGAGGTATATTAACACAGCACCAAGCCAGAGGTATATTAACACAGCGCCAAGCCAGAGGTATATTAACACCGAACCAAGCCAGAGGTATATTAACACAGCGCCAAGCCAGAGGTATATTAACACAGCACCAAGCCAGAGGTATATTAACACCGAACCAAGCCAGAGGTATATTAACACAGCACCAAGCCAGAGGTATATTTACACAACACCAAGCCAGAGGTATATTTACATAGCACAAAGCCAGAGGTACAGTGCCATGCAAAAGTATTCATCCCCCTTGGCGTTTTTCCTATTTAAATTGTTTTTTTATTTGGATTTCATGTAATGGACATACACAAAATAGTCAAAATTGGTGAAGTGAAAAAAAAAAAAAAAACTTGTTTCAAAAAATTTTAAAAAATTTAAATAACGGAAAAGTGGTGCGTGCCTATGTATTCACCCCCTTTGCTGTGAAGCCCCTAAATAAGATCTGGTGCAACCAATTACCTTCAGAAGTCACATAATTAGTTAAATAAAGTCCACCTGTGTGCAATCTAAGTTTCACATGATCTGTCACATGATCTCAATATATATACACCTGTTCTGAAAGGCCCCAGAGTCTGCAACACCACTAAGCAAGGGGCACCACCAAGCAAGCGGCACCATGAAGACCAAGGAGCTCTCCAAACAGGTCAGGGAGAAAGTTGTGGAGAAGTACAGATCAGGGTTGGGTTATAAAAAAATATCAGAAACTTTGAACATCCCATGGAGCACCATTAAATTCATTATAAAAAAAATTGAAAGAATATGGCACCACAACAAACCTGCCAAGAGAGGGCCGCCCACCAAAACTCACGGACCAGGCAAGGAGGGCATTAATCAGAGAGGCAACAAAGAGACCAAAAATAACCTTGAAGGAGCTGCAAAGCTCCACAGCGGAGATTGGAGTATCTGTCCATAGGACCACTTTAAACTGTACACTCCACGGAGCTGGGCTTTACAGAAGAGTGGCCAGAAAAAAGCTATTGCTTAAAGAAAAAAATAAGCAAACACATTTGGTGTTCTCCAAAAGGCATGTGGGAGACTCTCCAAACATATGGAAGGAGGTACTCTGGTCAGATGAGACTAAAATTGAGCTTTTTGGCCATCAAGGAAAATGCTATGTCTGGCGCAAACCCAACACCTCTCATCACCCCAGGGATGTTTTTCATCAGCAGGGACTGGGAAACTGGTCAGAATTGAAGGAATGATGGATGGCGCTAAATACAGGGAAATTCTTGAGGGAAACCTGTTTCAGTCTTCCAGAGATTTGCGACTGGGACGGAGGTTCACCTTCCAGCAGGACAATGACCCTAAGCATGCTGCTAAAGTAACACTTGAGTGGTTTTTGGGGAAACATTTAAATGTCTTGGAATGGCCTAGTCAAAGCCCAGACCTCAATCCAATTGAGAATCTGTGATAAGACTTAAAGATTGCTGTACACCAGCGGAACCCATCCAACTTGAAGGAGCTGGAGCAGTTTTGCCTTGAACAATGGGCAAACATCCCAGTGGCTAGATGTGCCAAGCTTATAGAGACATACCCCAAGAGACTTGCAGCTGTAATTGCTGCAAAAGGTGGCTCTACAAAGTATTGAATTTGGGGGGTTGAATAGTTATGCACACTCAAGTTCTGTTTTTTTTGTCTTATTTGTTGTTTCACAATAAAAAATATTTTGCATCTTCAAAGTGGTAGGCATGTTGTGTAAATCAAATGATACAAACCCCCCAAAAAATCCATTTTAATTCCAGGTTGTAAGGCAACAAAATAGGAAAAATGCCAAGAGGGGTGAATACTTTCGCAAGCCACTGTATGTTTACACAGCACCAAGCCTTGACCTCTACTCCACCTCCATATCATACTGTATGGTGTTGGTGGACCACTGGCTGTCGCAGTCTGAGATAAAAGGCCATGGCTGAGATTTACATTGCATATCTGCATTCATTGGTGGTGGGGCATGTGTAGGCTTCATTGTTCCATAGTAATGGTTCATCAGAATTTATAAGGGCAAACCATGAAAAGCAGTAAATGACCGTTTTTAAAAGGTTTCCAGATTGTTTTGAATTTAAAACAGAACTCCTTAAGAAGCATTGCTTTGTTGTTTCGCTCGTTTTCATGGTCTGACTAATGAATGTGACATTATCTAGCAGCTCGCCACTATAATATCCTCATTAACACAACACAGGGATTATCACGACTCCAAAAAGCAGCTGTCAATCTGTTCATACTGAGATTCCACGCTCATGATTAATTTTCCATCATCACTTGCATTTCAATCCAACAGTGATTATACCTGTAACCCTTTCTGGCAAAGAGGACGCTTTCTCTTCCTACTGGCTGCTGAGTTGCTCAGGGTAAACTTCTAGCCAAGGGAAAAACACTGGCCAAGCCAAACAATGGCCTTGCCTTGTTGACGACAGGACGGTTGGACTGATCTAGTGCATCCAGGGTTTGTATGGCCTCCATGCTCATGGATGGGCAGATGAGAAAACCATGTCTAATTGCTTCCGTCATTGGTGTAGATGCTCTTTAAAACATATGTTTATCTCATTTCTTAAAGGGATCATGTGAGATTCTGGCAATTAAGCAGTTTTTCTACTTACCCAGAGTCATTGCGCGAACGCTAGTTAGCATTGGCTCGCAAAACTTCCTCTAACTTCCTTCATACCGCACGCAGAGACCTATAAAAATGGCGTCCACGAGTTCATTTGACTCTGGGGAAGTAAAAAAAAACGGCACAATTGGCAGAATCTCACAGTATCCCTTTAAACATGTTGTTGATTTGTCAAAGTCTAGTTGGACGCTTGAGAAACCTAGAACTCTTTATGCAAGAATTATGCATGGATTATGAACGTTTTATGAAGTCCTTATGTAGGTACCCTTCAAAGGTGTTACCGAAACACCTTGTGACCTGTTTAGAGGCTCTGATAGTGAGGACGGATCTGACTGGCTGATCTAGCAGGAAGGAGAAGTCCTTCCTTCCTTCCTATAATATAATAATGTTAGCCATTTAGCAGATGCTTTTATCCAAAGCGACTTACAGTCATGTGTGCATACATTTTACGAATGGGTGGTCCCGGGAATAGAACCCATTATCCTGACGTTGCAAGCGCCGTGCTCTACCTACTTTCTTTCTTTCTTTGTTAACACATGAGGACAAAGGACAAGTTCTGGGTGTGTTAATACAGGAGGACAAAGATTAGGGGAGAACAGGTGAACCCCCAAAACATTGTGTTTAACTCTTAAGGTAGGGCACAGATCTTATGGATGATGTAAGGAGGAGGTGAGAGACACAACACATAAAAACTCTCTCCCTGCCAGGTCTAGTTAGTCATGTTTGAGCTGAATCCTATCGCAGTTCTAAAACCTCTGATTGTATCCCCTGGTGAAAGCAGGCTCCGGAAGAGACGATAGGATCTACCACACAATGGTACAGGGTTCAGCCAGAAGTGGAACTCTCACTCTCCTCCACTCTCTCCCTTAATTACGCTCTCACTTTCTCTAACTTTTACAACCTTGCACTCCCTCCCTCCCTCCCTCCCTCCCTCCCTCCCTCCCTCCCTCCCTCCCTCCCTCCCTCCCTCCTCCCTCCCTCCCTCCCTCCTATTAAACCCCCAGTCATCTCCATCCCTTTCCCCATCCTCCTTCCTCGATGGCTGCTGTTTCTCACCCCGACCCGTTTGGCCCAATCACAACCAGGAAGCACATAGTGCTATCCAAACAGACGGGACTCGGACTTCAAACAGTAGAGAGGCGTTTGTTAATACCAGGGAGTTTCCTCACAGCTGTTTCACTGGGAGTTTCCTCATAGTTTATAGAACATAGGGAAAGTAACAGCTTTAAACTCTGGTAACACTTTGACTTGTCTTTAGATGGTGCAGAGGAGAAGCAGTGGACAAAGTGTCGTTGGACGATTTTCTCAGATTAAAATCACAAATAGGATTTTATATTTTCAGATACTTGACGGCATTGGAGAAAGTTACGGTCTTTCCGGATTTTTAAAAAAACCATAATTCCATGAAACACTCACGTGTAGTGTATTCTTTTTGACCAGTGCTGTCTCTGAGTTATCGGCCGTGAAATCTCCAAGCTGACCCCTGAGAGGTAAAGACAGGGTTCAATCTCCATATCATTACAGTTCTACATGCTCTCTCACCTCTCGCAGCCATGACAAAGGGACCAGAGAGAGCGTTTTGAAGTGATTATTTGGCGAATCGCAAATTGTCCTCTACACGCTATGAACTTGTGGAGATCTGAGAGGATTTGATTGGTATAAGCAAAATGGTGGAACTTCCTCCTAGCCTATCAGAGGGCGAGGGTGGAGCTACTACCAGATTGATTACACCCGACAAATCCTCCCAGATCTCCACAAGTGCATGAGGTGCAGGGCTTAGGGGATGATTTGGTATTGGCCCAAAATTAACTCTCACATCACTCAATGGGCTGGGAATGTGTTGGGAAAAGGTTATACTAACCACAATGTGGACTGTAAACAGTAGATGGTGTTTGGAACGATGTGTTGTGAGTTGTTCTGCGATTATATTCACAATATCTCAGAGTAGGAATGCTGATCTAGAATCAGGTCCTCCCTGTGCGTATAAAGTTATTCATTATGATCAAAAATACGAAACTGATCCTAGCTTTGTGGATACAGGCCCTGATTTGATGAACCAAAGAGTTCTGCCTGCCAGGGGGACTCTGGAAACAATGGCTGCTGTGACATAACACATCCATGACATCATTCTCCACAGAGCGGTAACCTTGGCAACCTTCCTGACAACAGGAGTGCAGAGAGGTGACTGTGCTGTGAACAGAACTCCTCTTTCAGGCCATCAGCCCTGACCCACAACGTCCTTGGGTTAAAAAGAAGTGACGGAGGGGAGAGGATGTCAAAGGTTGTCCACAAGGGTTGTCAACAAGAAAATATACATCTCCAAGTGTGTTTTCTCTGTATCATGTTCCTCGCGGGCAGTGGTGGAAAAAGTACCCAATTGTCATACTTGAGTAAAAGTAAAGAAAATGACTCAAGTAAAAGTGAAAGTCACCCAGGAAAATCCTACTTGAGTTAAAGTCTAAAAGTATTTGGCTTGAAATATACTTAAGTATCAAAAGTAAAAGTATACATCTTTTCAAATTCCTTATATTTACCAAATCAGATGGCACCATTTCCTTGTTTTTTAAATTTACGGATAGCCAGGGGCACACTCCAACACTCAGAAATAATTTACAAACGAAGCATGTTGTTTAGTGAGTCCACCAGATCAGAGGCAGTAGGGATGACCAGGGATGTTCTCTTGGTAAGTGTGTGAATTAGACCATTTTCCTGTCCTGCTAAGCATTGAAAATGTAACGAGTACTTTTGGGTGTCAAGGGAAAATGTATGGAGTTATAAGTACATACTATTCTTTAGTGAAGTAAAAGTTGTCAAAAATATAAATAGTAAAGTACAGATACACAAAACAACTACTTAAGTAGTACTTTAAAGTATTTTTACTAAAGTACTTACACCACTGCTCGTGGGCAGGGAGGAGGAGGAGGAGCCTGTGTTTTTGAATGAAACTCAGATAATGCCGTGTCTGAGCCAGGTTTTATCTGGTAGAACATTGCCGGCGGGATACGGTGTACGACGTAACACTTCCTCTTTACAACGAAAGGCATTATTGATTGGTTCCGCTCGGCTGTGTGACATTAATCACAACATAATTATATCGCAGGTAATGCTAGGGAAGATCCT
This sequence comes from Coregonus clupeaformis, assembly GCF_020615455.1. Lineage (NCBI taxonomy): Eukaryota > Metazoa > Chordata > Actinopteri > Salmoniformes > Salmonidae > Coregonus > Coregonus clupeaformis. Next base: position 4,804,007 of record NC_059220.1, read on the forward strand.
CCAGCTGGCGTTCACTGGCTCCCAGCAGATGTTGACGTGGTACACAGTCAATGTTATGTTTCTGTGAGTGTGTGTGTGTGTGTGGCCTCTTTGTGGGTCTCGTTTTGGCATCATGGAACCCTAGGAAGTCCGGCTACTGAGGCGTCAAGGTTAATCGGACTTCCAGGTGCCACACACACACACACACACACACACACACACACACAGAGAGATGATTCATGGACCCAGAGACACAGCCGTAAACTGCTCTGTGCGGAGCAGTAAATATAAATATCCTAACATCTCAGCCATGATGTTTGCCACGGACGACTCCCCCATGTGAACTTAGCTCACGGTGAATGCTGTGTTACTGGCCAGGCCTGTTAGCTTTGTTACAATGGTGTATTGTTGAAGGAACACAATCTATAATTCTGATGCATTTCCTTTTGATGAGGCATGTAATGGACATGGTGGAGCTGACACTGTTTCCACTTTGGTCTACCTCTACCTCACATCATATGGGGGTTCATCTCTGTTTTCCCCTAATCTTTTTCCTCCTGTGTTAACAACATGCCCAGACCTTGTCCTTTTTCCTCTCCTCTCCTCTCCTCTCCTCTCCTCTCCTCTCCTCTCCTCTCCTCTCCTCTCCTCTCCTCTCCTCTCCTCTCCTCTCCTCTCCTCTCCTCTCCTCTCCTCTCCTCTCCCTCCTCTCCCTCCCTCCCCTCCCCCCCCTCCCCTCCCCTCCCTCCCCTCCCTCAGAGCCATAAACACAGATGAATAGGCCAGGGATGGGAGTGGTGGCACTCCCGGGCTACAACAGTCAAATTGTAGGTCAGAAATCCTTTGGTTTCTTCCGTTTCCTTTCCTGACAAGATTATGGGGGTGGAATCAGATGGTGAGGATGTTTTAATTGGGGTCAGTGCGGAGGGCATCATCCAGTCATCATGTAATTGCAGGTTGGATTTGGGTTTTGTGGATTAAGTTGGAAAGACAATCATGTTTATTTTGAAGTTTATTAGAAGTTTTGAGGATGAAACACAAATTTAATTGGACCATAGGGACACATTTAATTCAACTGAATTTCTGCCAGAACTATAAAGAAGAATACTATGTCAGCAAATCAGATTCCATTGAATCCTACAGTACAAAATGCAAAGTACAGTAAGTCCATGCATGTTGAAACACAGAACCCATTGTAATCCTTATCTAATGTCAACACACGTCTGTATTGTTTTGCAGCATTTGATACGTTCAGCTTTTCAAACAGCCTTTCCCCACACTTCCCAAGACATCCAGCAATGATGAAGGATGTACTGTATTCATCCAAAGGATTGAAAATATATTTTATATCTTCCACAGATGTATGATGTCATCTATAACTCATTCCCCATGGTATGTCTTTGTGAATTGGAGCCAATATTTACCACTGTACTCTGCACTACCTCCTATCTCGCTCTATCCCCTAAGCACACATTTAGGATCACCTTACCTTCTCCTAAATTATAACCTTATTTCATAATCCAATTATTATATTATGTGGTTTTTGCTAAATATATTTGTTGCTTGGAGCCTGCCCTATGAAGCAAATCCAATCATTGGATCTGAATCCAAAATATCGGAATGTCTGGCCCTTTTGAAGTTTTGAAGTTTTCATTTGTTTTTGCAGAGGAGAGGCAGCAGATTATTTTTATATTTTTAGGGCAGGTATTTGTGACCCATGTAGACATGATCCAAGACATGAGCCAAGACATGAGCCGAGACATGAGCCAAGACATGAGCCAAGTGCCTGGGGTACGATCCCTTTTACTCAGAGCCTTGATTGTTTGGTACTCTAACCATCATGCCTGGACACATCTCTCTCTCTCTGGCACAGTCAGGAGAGCAAAGCGTCAAAGCTTGCGTTGATTAGAGACAGACAAGGCCTGGCCCATCCTGTCGACACCGTGGTAACAGACTAGATGGTCTGTTATGAGACAGTTTCTATATTCAGGGGTTGACTCTAAGGGTTGCCCTATTGCCTGGGCCGAGTGGACTGGGCAGGTCAGGCAAGTTGAGCCTGCTCTAAAGTTGTGCCGGGTGATTGTTTTGACTGAAAACAACACAGCTGTGAAGAATTCCAGTAGACCTAGCCAAAAACGGATATTTTTGGTTCATCCCCATTGTTTAAGTGAAAGACGGACAATGTATGGCATTTATAGCAGCCAGGCAAGTTGATTATATGTGCCTATTTTATATAATGATTATGAGTTTTGGGTGGTTGAAATGATGTAATTTTTAAGCACTAAACCACTCATACAACATTTTTACTTAAACCTGAACCGGTTTTCCAATAGATTACTAAGAAAGGATCAACACTTGTTCAAAAATTGCCTTTTTGCATTCATAAAGATTACAACTTCTCATTTTCGGTTAATTGAAAATGAAACCTTGTTCAAAGTATCGCCCTTTCTCAAACAGGCCATACAAAGCTGGTTACAATTTCAATTTCATCCTCCAGAAAAGACAGAACAAATATTATGACAAATATGATGGTTAAACTCAAATATACTGATTGATAAAAAAAAACGTTCTTTATGATATATATTTTTTTAATGGTATTATATAAAATATATATATATATATTATGAATAGGAATGGCTGAGTTATGTCATACCTGCAGAAATATATGGGATGGTTTGCGCTATCCAAAGTAACAACCAATTGATGCAGCACTACCGCAGAAATGGAGGAGGCAAGTGGAAGGGGGGAGGACTTACGGAACTGGTCTGTCTGCCCTTTATTAAGGACCAAAACTAGAGGAGAAAAAATGGCCATGAATAGAAATATATACCCGTTTTATTTGAGGACCAAAATGTTGACAGCTGCACCATACAGGTTGCGAAATAGCTGGGAAGTTTTTCAATTTAAATGATTGTAAAAAATTCTTGCCCCAGGTAGCTTGTTTCTGGTTAGAGGTTTAGGAATGGCTGAAAAATCACAGCATCAATTTAAAATTAACCCTACAAATAGCACTTTTGGGAGATTTGGAAAGACATAGTCAATCAATCAACAATATAATAGTACTTTTAGCAAAAATATTTATCTTTAACTTACAATCTGTGGATACTATGCGATTAGAAAGGTTACAAATGTGGTCTGTGGAGATAGGTGGCATGCACTGAGAGAAGTTGAGGGGTGGTATTAAAAAGCTTGTGATCGGTGGTAGTTTGCTTAGCAAAAGTTATGAGTCCGATGAAGCAGCCTAGAAAAACTGACTTTTCTGCTTCCTCCCTGTTGTTTAATTAAATGATGGACAAGTTATGGCATACTGTAAGTGACCGTAATCTTTGGGCAAACCAACAAATACTGCCGACTTTCAGACATTAATGTTAATCCCTATATATTGTTTTCTTATAGACATTCACTTACCTGATTTTACAGCCATCTTTGTGTGTTATTCATAACTTTTATTCAGTCATTCAGAAAACATGTATTTACAGTGGGGGAAAAAAGTATTTAGTCAGCGACCAATTGTGCAAGTTCACCCACTTAAAAAGATGAGAGAGGCCTGTAATTTTCATCATAGGTACACGTCAACTATGACAGACAAATTGAGAATTCTTTTTCCAGAAAATCACATTGTAGGATTTTTTATGAATTTATTTGCAAATTATGGTGGAAAATAAGTATCTGGTCACCTACAAACAAGCAAGATTTCTGGCTCTCACAGACCTGTAACTACTTCTTTAAGAGGCTCCTCTGTCCTCCACTCGTTACCTGTATTAATGGCACCTGTTTGAACTTGTTATCAGTATAAAAGACACCTGTCCACAACCTCAAACAGTCACACTCCAAACTCCACTATGGCCAAGACCAAAGAGCTGTCAAAGGACACCAGAAACAAAATTGTAGACCTGCACCAGGCTGGGAAGACTGAATCTGCAATAGGTAAGCAGCTTGGTTTGAAGAAATCAACTGTGGGACCAATTATTAGGAAATGGAAGACATACAAGACCACTGATAATCTCCCTCGATCTGGGGCTCCACGCAAGATCTCACCCCGTGGGGTCAAAATGATCACAAGAACGGTGAGCAAAAATCCCAGAACCACACGGGGGACCTAGTGAATGACTTGCAGAGAGCTGGGACCAAAGTAACAAAGCCTACCATCAGTAACACACTACGCCGCCAGGGACTCAAATCCTGCAGTGCCAGACGTGTCCCTCTGCTTAAGCCAGTACATGTCCAGGCCCATCTGAAGTTTGCTAGAGTGCATTTGGATGATCCAGAAGAGGATTGGGAGAATGTCATATGGTCAGATGAAACCAAAATAGAACTTTTTGGTAAAAACTCAACTCGTCATGTTTGGAGGACAAAGAATGCTGAGTTGCATCCAAAGAACACCATACCTACTGTGAAGCATGGGGGTGGAAACATCATGCTTTGGGGCTGTTTTTCTGCAAAGGGACCAGGACGACTGATCCGTGTAAAGGAAAGAATGAATGGGGCCATGTATCGTGAGATTTTGAGTGAAAACCTCCTTCCATCAGCAAGGGCATTGAAGATGAAACGTGGCTGGGACTTTCAGCATGACAATGATCCCAAACACACCGCCCGGGCAACGAAGGAGTGGCTTCGTAAGAAGCATTTCAAGGTCCTGGAGTGGCCTAGCCAGTCTCCAGATCTCAACCCCATAGAAAATCTTTGGAGGGAGTTGAAAGTCCGTGTTGCCCAGCGACAGCCCCAAAACATCACTGCTCTAGAGGAGATCTGCATGGAGGAATGGGCCAAAATACCAGCAACAGTGTGTGAAAACCTTGTGAAGACTTACAGAAAACGTTTGACCTGTGTCATTGCCAACAAAGGGTATATAACAAAGTATTGAGAAACTTTTGTTATTGACCAAATACTTATTTTCCACCATAATTTGCAAATAAATTCATTAAAAATCCTACAATGTGATTTTCTTGATTTTTTTCTTCTCATTTTGTCTGTCATAGTTGACGTGTACCTATGATGAAAATTACAGGCCTCTCTCATCTTTTTAAGTGGAAGAACTTGCACAATTGGTGGCTGACTAAATACTTTCTTTCCCCACTGCACCTATGATGAAAATTACAGGCCTCTCTCATCTTTTTAAGTGGGAGAACTTGCACAATTGGTGGCTGACTAAATACATTTTTCCCCACTGTAGAGTTAACCTACAAAAGAAAGCACCACATTTCTCTAAAGAATTCTATAGACATGTTAATTTTCTGAATGTCTAAATCAAAGCTAACCCCACTCTGACCACTGGGTATGGGATGGACACCTTCAGCCATTGTTGTGGAAAATAATCACTGTACTTTATTACAAATCAAAATACTTCCAGAGTTTTTGTAGAATTAAGAATGACTTTATTACAATTTCAACAAAGCCGATGCCGGTCTGCAGAGTAGCACATCCTCTCCCTCTCTCCCTCCATCTTATATAGTGCCCTCCACACACCCTAGCTTTAAAATCCCTCCCTCCTCAGTTTCCCGCTCTTTTATTGCTCCGCCCACTCCCTTTGTCTATGGTGGCGGCTACATTCGACTTTCATTCAGTTCAGAATCAATAGTAATCCACTCAATCAATCCCTTATCTTGCAAAAACACTCATGTTTAGTTTAAACTCTGTTCAACCCTGGCGCCGCTCTTTATCACTTTGTGTGAGGAGAGAGACAAAAGGCCACAGGCTAGTTTCAGTCCCTGATAAGATAGGACAGCCATGGATTTAAGTAAAAGGAGCAATTTGACCCTAGGTTTTACCCACACACACAGTGAAATGACCCAATTCAGTTAGCCACAAAGAATGTTAACTATGTTCATGATTAACTCAGTTTTATCTCATAGTCCACTAAACAATTTACAACACCATGACAGCATCTTCAGCAATGAGATTCTTCAGTCGTGGGACCATCTTCAGTCGTGGGACCATCTTCAGTCGTGTGGCCATCTTCAGTCGTGTGGCCATCTTCAGTCGTGTGGCCATCTTCAGTCGTGTGGCCATCTTCAGTCGTGGGACCATCTTCAGTCGTGGGACCATCTTCAGTCGTGTGGCCATCTTCAGTCGTGTGGCCATCTTCAGTCGTGGGACCATCTTCAGTCGTGTGGCCATCTTCAGTCGTGTGGCCATCTTCAGTTGTGTGGCCATCTTCAGTCGTTGGAGGATATTCAGTCGTGGGACCAGCTTCTCTATGAGGTGAAACAGATCTTACCGAAAATGGCAGAATGGTATTACTTTGCAGTTGAATAGATTTTGTACCTAATACAGTCACTATTCATTTCATCCTAAATGAAAATCATTGTCTACATTACATAGTCTATTGCTGATATGAAGGACCATGAGCATATAATAAGGTTGATGCTATTGACTGATTCTTGATCCTGTATTATGTTGTTCTGAATGTGGTTTTGAGTTGTTGATTTGAATTGAGCTAAGTCAAAGTAAATGTAATGGAATTTATTAGACTGAACTGAACTGAAGTAAACTGAGTTTAACTGAATTGTGTTGTCTCCCTCCTGCAGCTCACCTGGACCACGGCTCGCTGCCTCCAGATTGTTTCTTTATTGATGCTGCTTGTCCTCTCTGCCCTTCCCACACCTGTAGATGCTAAAAAGTCTTTTTTTTGATGCCTTCAAGGATGAAGGGCCCACGACAGAAGGTCCCCCCATGACTGAAGATTACCTCACAATTGATAGTCCCATGGCTGAAGGTCCTAAAACGGAAGCCCCCATGAATGGAGATGCCCCTGGACTTGCAAAGGCCTTCATGGATGTCAATGCCTTGATGACTGAAGACAGCTACACACCTGAAGATGCCCCCATGACTTCTTCATTGATGTGGAGCACATTGATGGTTATCTGATTGATGAAGATCCCATTGACTGAAGCTGCTCCCATGGCTGAAATTGCTCACATGGCTGAAGCTGCCCATCGCATGCCTAGGTTATGATTGGATTCTTCTTCTGATTGTTAAGGGTAGTGGTTGGGGTAACGATAAGGGTAGTGGTTGGGGTAACGGTAAGGGTAGTGGTTGGGGTAACTATCCTTCTTACCAAACCACATTACCTTTGTTTTGGAGGTGTTCAGAACAAGGTTAAGGGCAGAGAAAGCTTGTTGGACACTAAGAAAGCTTTGTTGTAGAGCATTTAACTTAATGATGATGTTGGAGTCATGCTCGGCCATGCAGTCGCAGGTGAACAGGGGGAGGGGCCAGCTGAGCATAAGACTGTATCATCAGCATATAAATGGATGAGAGAGCTTCCTACTGCCTGAGCTATGTTGTTCATGTAAATTGAGAAGTGTGTGGGGCCTAGGATCGAGCCTTGGGGTACTCCCTTGGTGACAGGCAGTGGCTGAGACAGCAGATCTTCTGACTTTACACATTGCAGTCTTTAAGAGAGGTAGTTAGCAAACCAGGCCAAAGACCCCTCAGAGACACCAATACTTCTTAGCCAACCCACAAGAATGGAATGGTCTACTGTATCAAAAGCTTTGGCCAAGTCAATAAAGATAGCAGCACAACATTACTTAGAATCATGTGCAGTGGTGACATAATTTAGGACCTTTAAGGTTGCAGTGACACATCCATAACCTGAGCAGAAACCAGGTTGCATACCAGAGAGAATACAAGAAAGCCAGTCAGTTATACGTTTTTTCCAACACTTTTGATAAACAGGGCAAGATAGAAATTGGCCTATAACAGTTAACAGTTCCCGGATCCCCCCGGTACTGCTGCTCATTCCGTTCACCAGCTCCGGAGGTCTACGTCAAGGTCTTTCAATGACCTATCAGTGACCCAAGCCCTGCTCAGATAATCCCTACCATTGTGTTGCTGAGTTGTCGTAGTGCTGCTGCAAATGTACATTGTCCCAGGGGCATTGGCAGTCATAATGTAAGTAACCTAAATGATGTCCCTCTAACGCCCCTGAATGCCTCTGTCAATCCGACAGCTAGTGTATGCAGTAATCAAGCGCCTATGAACCAGAGTTGTTAGCACTGAGGCGGTTTGCCCTCGTAGGAAGTCCACTGTCCATCAGCTCAAACGTAGACATCACTGTCATGTCTACCTCTGATAAGCCTCCCAGTAAAGCAATAAAAACAATAAAGAATCCCAGAAAAGTACTAAAAACAGCCCACATTAACATGGTGTATGTAGCCTAAGAAACAAGGTTCATGAAATCGATGACTTGCTAGTAACAGATAACATTCATATTATGGCTATCTCTGAAACTCACTTAGATAATACCTTTGGTGGTATAGTGGAAACGATACATTGAGACAGCAATGCCAATGGTGGAGGTGTTGCCGTGTATGCTCAGAGTCATGTTCCTGTAAAGCTGAGAGAGGATCTCATGTCAAATGCTGTGGAAGTAATATGGCTACAGGTTCACCTGCCTCACCTAAAGCCCATTCTGGTGGGAAGCTGCTATGGACCACCAAGTGCTAACAGTCAGTATATGGATAATATGTGTGAAATGCTTGATGTGTGTGTGATATTAACAGAATGGTATATTTTCTGGATGACCTATATATTGACTGGCTTTCATCAAGCTGCCCACTCAAGAAAAAGCTTCAAACTGTAACCAGTGCCTGCAACCTGGTTCAGGTTATCAGTCAACCTACCAGGGTATTTACAAATAGAACAGGAATGAAATCATCCACATGTATTGATCACATCTTTACGAATGCTGCAGAAATCTGCTCTAAAGCAGTATCCACACCCCATCGGATGTAGTGATCATAATATAGTAGCCATATGTCGGAAAACCAAAGTTACAAAGGCTGGGCCTAATATAGTGTATGAGGTCATACAAGACGTTTTGTTGTGATCCCTATGTTCAAGATGTAAAGAATATTAGCTGGTCTGTTGTGTGTAATCAGGAGCAACCAAATGCTGCACTTGACACATTCATGAAATTGTTTATTCCAGTCACTAATAAGCATGCACCCATTACAAGCTGTTACATTTACATTTACATTTACGTCATTTAGCAGACGCTCTTATCCAGAGCGACTTACAAATTGGTGCATTCACCTTATGATAGCAAGTGGGACAACCACTTTACAATTATTATTTTTTATATTTTTCAAATTTTCAAATTTTAAATTTTTAGATTATATTTTAAATTTTCATTTGTTTTATATCTATATCTATATTGTTTATTTTTATTTTTATTCATTTATTTTTGTGGGGGTGGGGTGGGGGTGGGGGGGTAGAAGGATTACTTTTATACTATCCCAGGTATTCCTTAAAGAGGTAGGGTTTCAAGTGTCTCCGGAAGGTGGTGAGTGACTCCGCTGTCCTGGCGTCATGAGGGAGCTTGTTCCACCATTGGGGTGCCAGAGCAGCGAACAGTTTTGACTGGGCTGAGCGGGAACTGTGCTTCCGCAGAGGTAGGGGGACCAGCAGGCCAGAGGTGGAAGAACGCAATGCCCTCGTTTGGGTGTAGGGACTGATCAGAGCCTGAAGTTAAGGAAGTGCCGTTCCCCTCACAGCTCCGTAGGCAAGCACCATGGTCTTGTAGCAGATGCGAGCTTCAACTGGAAGCCAGTGGAGTGTGCGGAGGAGCGGGGTGACGTGAGAGAACTTGGGAAGGTTGAATACCAGACGGGCTGCTGTGTTCTGGATGAGTTGTAGGGGTTTAATGTGGTCCTCTGTAGCTCAGCTGGTAGAGCACGGCGCTTGTAACGCCAGGGTAGTGGGTTCGATCCCCGGGACCACCCATACGTAAAAATGTATGCACACATGACTGTAAGTCGCTTTGGATAAAAGCGTCTGCAAAATGGCATATTATATTATATTATATTATATTATAATGGCACAGGCAGGGAGCCCAGCCAACAGCGAGTTGCAGTAATCCAGATGGGAGATGACAAGTGCCTGGAATAGGACCTGTGTAAGGTAGGGTCGTACTCTGCGAATGTTGTAGAGCATGAACCTACAGGATCGGGTCACCGCTTTGATGTTAGCGGAGAACGACAGGGTGTTCTCCAGGGTCACGCCAAGGTTCTTTGCACTCTGGGAGGAGGACACAACAGAGTTGTCAACCATGATGGCGAGATCATGGAGCGGGCAGTCCTTTCCCGGGAGGAAGAGCAGCTCCGTCTTGCCGAGGTTCAGCTTGAGGTGGTGATCTGACATCCACACTGATATGTCTGCCAGACATGCAGAGATGCGATTCACCACCTGGTTATCACTGTGGATTGATGAGGAATTGAAAAATGGTATGGTTGAGACCAATGAGGCAAAAGAAATGGCAAATAAATCTGGCTGCATAGCCGATTGGCAAACGTACTGTAAATTGAGAAATCATGTACTATGAATCAAAGATAAATTATATAAAGAATGATAGTAAAAAGCTTTGGAGCACCTTAAATGAAATTTTGGGCAAAAAGGCAAACTCAGCTCCATCCTTCATTGAATCAGATGACTCATTCATCACAAAACCCACTGATATTGCCGCCTACTTTAATTATTTTTTTCATTGACAAGCTTAGCAAATTTAGGCATGACATGCCAACAACAAATTCGGAACCTACACATCCATGCATAACTGACCAAATTATGAAATTATGAAAGACAAGCATTGTCATTTTGAATTCTGTAAAGTTAGTGTGGAAGAAGGCAAGCCACCTGGGTCTGACAACTTGGATGGAAATTTACTGAGGATGATAGCGGATTATATTGCCACTCCTATTTGACATCTCTTCAATCTAAGCCTACAGGAAAGTGTGTGCACTCAGGCCTGGAGGGAAGCAAAAGTCATTCCGCTATCCAAGAATAGCAAAGCACCCTTTACTGGCTCAAACAGCCGACCAATCAGCCTGTTACCAATCCTTAGTAAACTTTTGGATAAAATGGTGTTTGACCAGATACAATTCTATTTCACTGTAAACAAATTAACAACAGATGTTCAGCATGCTTATAGGGAAGGGCATTCAACATGTATGGCACTTACACGAATGACTGATGATTGGCTGAGAGAAATTGATAATAAATAGATTGTGGGAGCTGTTTTGTCAGACTTCAGTGCAGCTTTTGACATTATCGATCATAATCTGCTGCTGGAAAACATATGTGTTATGGCTTTACACCCATTGCTATATTGTAGATCGAGAGTTACCTGTCTAACAGAACACAAAGGAAAGCTCTTTAATGGAAGCCTCTCCAACATAATCCAGTGAGAGTCAGGCATTCCCCAGGCAGTGGCGGCTCCTGAAAAAATTCTCAGGGGGGGCAATTTTTCTGATGATTTAGGTGACCTACACACATTTTCAAAAAGATATGTCCAGCAACAACATGAAGACAGGGGCAGCATATAAGTCAATGCCAGAAGCATTTATTGACTGATCTCAAAAGTGTTGGCTTACAAAAGCAAAATAAGTTATCACAGTAAAAATAATCAAGGGTGTTCTTTCACATTCCTCAACACTGCATAAACAATTTGCATTTCCATAAACAAATGAAATATCAGCTGAAAATACAGCATCTTGGTATTTGTTCAGATTGCAGGATCAACAAGAGCTTTTACCACATTTTTTGCCTCATGGTTGAATTGGAAATATGTGCACCTGAGCATAATTCACAACAAGCAAGCAGGAGCTTTTGATAGAGGCTACTGAAAACATTGATGCAAGTTATTGGTAATAAGAAATTTTTATAGACTTCCATATTCTGCCCTCTTGTATATATTTGTGAAAATGAACAGTGATAGACATTTTGCCTGAAAACAGAATTTGAAAATAATTTCTAGAAAAGGTAAACACAGCTATCTGTATGGCTTTGTAAAAATGAACAACCATATTCTGGCCAATTGTATAGATTTGTAAATATGAACAACCATATTCTGGCCAATTGTACAGATTTGTAAAAATGAACATGAACAGATTATTATTTTTTTTTAAACTTTTTTTAAAATGAAAAATAACTATTTTAAACAACATCAACTGTGAACTGATTTGGGCGTGTGTGTGTTAAAGAGACAGACAGGGAGGGACAAAGAGAGAGAGAGGCTACATTACTTGTACTGAAACTGTTCTCTTCTCTCTTTCAATGCAGCAAAGCGGTCAATGACTTTCTCATTGAAATCAGGCATGCTGAGGACTAGTTCCCTCTCCATGGAAAGCATGGCCAGTGCATTCAGACGTTCCTGGCCCATTGAATTTCGCAGGAATGTCTTAACTCGTGTCAAAGTTGAGAAACATCTCTCAGCTTCAGCTGTTGTCATTGGAGTAGTTATGAGGATGTTCAACAGAGTCACAGTCTCAGAGAACGTCTCCTGGAGGTTGTAGCTCATGAGAACCTGGTACAGTGCCAGTGCACCACAGTTTGACTTTCTCGTCATCGGCAAAAATACCGTTCAGTCTCTCCAAAAGCACACTGGCGATTGAGACTGAGGTTGATTCCGAGATGGGAAGGAACTCAAAAAAGCGCTCCTGCACTTTGTGGTTGCTATCTATGTACCTCAGCACAAGCACCAGCTGTGTCTGTGTAGAAACGTCCGTGGTCTCGTCAGCTTGGATAGCTACGAAGTTCGCCGACTTCACCTCCTCCACAATATGTTCCCTCATGACCGCTAGCATACACTCCAGTAGCTCGTTTTGAATGGTCTTTGATGTGAACTTCTTTCAAAGAGACAATCGAGTTGCACTGAACGTTAGCCATCTTGATAGTAGTACGTGAATTGATTGACGCTGCTACCCGCTTCTTTTCTTAGTTACGTTCATGGTTATGTTACGTATGACGAAGCGCGTAAGTGCAAGCCCTCAGAAACCCATAGAGATTGTATTGAAAGCTCTGATATTTGAAAAAATTCTTTTTTACATGAGAGTCTATGAGAGACTTCTGGGGCGATTTTCAACCTGACTGAAATCGCCCCAAAAGGGGGGCATTTGAAGCACGACTTTAGCCTGATTGGACATTTAGTGGCAGATCAGACGTCTAGATTAGAACACTGATAACTACTGTTGCCGTAATATAATTGATTAGAAAAAAATCCCTTCCTTTTCCCGTTTGGCAGTGCGTCGCCCATATCGCCCTAATGAACACACCGCCCCTGTCCCCAGGGCAGATGTCTAGGCCGCTTACTTTTTTCAATCTTTACTAATGACCTGCCACTGGCTCTGAGTAAAGCCTGTGTGTCTATGTATGCTGATGACTCAACAGTATACACATTAGCTACCACTGCAACACTTAACAAAGAGCTGCAGTCTATTTCAGAACGGGTGGCAAGAAATAAGTTAGTCTTAAATATTTCAAAAACTAAAAGTATTGCATTTGGGACAAGTCATTCACTAAACCCTAAACCTCAACAAAATCTTGTAATGAATGTGGAAATTGAGCAAGTTGAGGAGACTAAACTGCTTGGAGTAACCCTAGATTGTAAACTGTCATGGTCAAAACATATTGATGCAACAGTAGCTATAATGGGGAGAGGTCTGTCCATAATAAAGCGTTACTCTGCCTTCTTAACAACGCTATCAACAAGGCAGGTCCTACAGGCCCTAGTTTTGTTGCACCTGGACTACTCTCTCTTCAAGTCAATAACAGACTATGGGAGGTGCACAGTACTACATAGAGCCATGACTACGTGGGAACTCTATTCCACATCAAGTAACTCATGCAAGCAGTAAAATCTGATAAAAGAAACAGATAAAAATACACCTTATGGAACAGCGGGGACTGTGAAGAGACACACACACACAGGCACAAACACATCCATACACACACACATGACAACGTACGCATTATACACACATGTACACATGGATTTTGTGTTGTAGATATGTGGTAGTAGAGTAGAGGCCTGACGGCACTCACTTAGTGTGTTGTGAAATCTGTTGTGAAATGTATTGTAATGTTTTTGAAATTGTATAACTGCATTATTTTTGCTGGACCCCAGGAAGAGTGGGGATCCATAATAAAATCAAATACCTTACTGTGATTGTTTTAAATTAAAATGGTCAAAAATATACACAAATATCTTCTTAGCAAAGAGCAATTTCACAAACAAGCTAGAACTGTCTGGGAATGGTCTAAGTGGGGAGGGGAAAACTGAAAACGAGTTATTGGCAGAGAGGTTTGGAACTCTCTTTCTTATTGGTCTATTAACTAATTTACCGCCCTGTGATGTCACCAGGCGGGCCAAAACTGCATACCACCAAAACAGGCTGATATTTCAGGCATCTTTTCAAACAGCTCTTACACTAAAAGGGCATTATCATCATTTTCACAATTTCACATTATTTTTCTAACCTCATAGTGTTCAGGGGTCAATGTCAGCTGTCTTTCCAGCGAGGATACTGTATGTTGAAAGATAGTGAAACTGAGAAGGTATAGAGGAAGTGTGACGGTTGAATGGACTGAGTTGAACTGACATTACTTCTGAACATTGTGATGAGTCGGCATCTGCACAATCCTATGCAGGTGTCCAGAGGGGCTTAACCAAGGACATCCTGTCTGAGGAAACCTCCCTGTCAAACATCCTGTCTGAGGAAACCAGGGTCTTATGCCGACATCGCTGTGCCTCTCACATTAAACAACTGTCTTTCCTGTTAACACACTAAACGATCTGGCACAGACGGTGGTCACACACTACAGGAATCTTCACTTGGTCATGAGGATTCTCCATACCACGCTGTCTTGCAAAAAAACGATGTGATTAGCTTGTTAGCTAGAACGAGCTGTGGCTCAAAGCAGCCCCATAAACATTTTCAGTCAGAAATTCACGCTTGCCAGACAGAGTTGAAATATCTAGCCAACATTTTCAATTAAATAACATTGCTTGTGAACTTAAGAGCTGTAACGATTTGACACTTTGGCTTTGGTTAAAGGCAAGTACAAACGCATACTAGTAGTACCAAAGGGTTGAACAATATTATTTTTGCCACTAATATTGAAGAAGCTATTACTTAAATACTGGAAGTCAAATGATACTCCAACGTTAAGAGAATGGAAGAAACAAATGCTTTATTATTGAAATATAGAAAAAAAAATCTGGCTACAGACAGAAACAACGTAACACAATTTAAAGTCATGTGGGTCTGAGAAAGTGTGATGTCATTAATGTTTGTGGAAATGTATGTAAATGTTAAGTTGTTTATTGTTTTTGTCTATGTATGTTTTTTGTTTGTTGTAACCCCCCCGCCCAAACAAAACGTAAAACATAATATTTTTTTAAAAATAAGTAAAAATTAAATACAAATGCATACTAGCAGTGATCATGGCTCCTGCTGGAGAGTCAACACATTCTGGGTGACGTGATACAACGCCGTCATCTCATTGGCTTCGTCTCTGGCCAGTTCTCATTGGCTATTGCTGATCACCGTTCTGAAAACCTGTCGTTGCACATCTCACACTACAAGAGCATTGCAGATTTTGTGCCGATAAAATCAAACGTTTGAAAATTGGTCAAATATGTATGTTATTGGGGGGCCTTGACATAGTGTGAAATACCAGGTGGTAAAATACCTAAAGCAGTAGTGTTGCGCTAAACAACCAACAAACTGTCCAGTTTACGCCAACGGTTTTGGAGACAAATGAGGCTCTTCACATCTGACCGCTAAGATGCATATCTCAGGGTCGATTACAATAACAATGGTCAGTTGTAATGCTCAAAGTGAGCCGTAAACTGGTAAGACTCTAAAAGGCGGCCAGCAATAAAATCAGACTTTTATAGGGGTTGCTAGAGATGCAGAGTGCACTGGAGCCATTAACTCACCTGCTATATTTAGAAGTATAAAATCCCCTGAGACCCCTCTCTGTCAGACTGATGCTTCAGAGGAGAATTTGGTCTAAAGCTTTTCATGGAAATGGATTTTACATGATCTTGGTATTACAATAAATGGGTTTTACATGATCTTGGCATTACAGTAAATGGGTTTTACATGATCTTGGTACTACAGTGAATGGGTTTTACATGATCTTGGTATTACAGTAAATGGGTTTTTACATGATCTTGGTATTACAGTAAATATATTTTTACATGATCTTGGTATTACAGTAAATGGTTTTTACATGATCTTGGTATTACAGTAAATATATTTTTACATGATCTTGGTATTACAGTAAATGGGTTTTACATGATCTTGGTATTACAGTAAATGGGTTTACATGGTATTGGTATTACAGTAAATGGGTTTTACATGGTCTTGCATGTTTGAAATACAGCAGTGCACTTGTACAGCAATTTGTGGTGAGCAGAGAAACCCTATGACATTGCTGCTGAGATTCTTGAAAGACTGACTTGGAGTTAGTTTAAGGGAAGTGAAATGATAGGCTCCAGACATTGAGTTAAAATAATCTCAAAAATCTCCACGGACCCAAGAGAAAAACACACAGGAATGTTTTTTTTCTTCTCCAAAACCAATATTGTGTCCACCTGCCAGTATGTGTGTGTGTGTTCCTGTGTGTGTGTGTGCGTGTGTGTGTTCATACAACACTCCCCCCATAACATACAGTGGGGAAAAAATGTATTTAGTCAGCCACCAATTGTGCAAGTTCTTCCACTTAAAAAGATGAGAAAGGCCTGTAATTTTCATCATAGGTACACGTCAACTATGACAGACAAAATGAGAAAAAAAATTCCAGAAAATCACATTGTAGGATTTTTTATGAATTTATTTGCTAATTATGGTGGAAAATAAGTATTTGGTCAATAACAAAAGTTTCTCAATACTTTGTTATATACCCTTTGTTGGTAATGACACAGGTCAAACGTTTTCTGTAAGTCTTCACAAGGTTTTCACACACTGTTGCTGGTATTTTGGCCCATTCCTCCATGCAGATCTCCTCTAGAGCAGTGATGTTTTGGGGCTGTCGCTGGGCAACACGGACTTTCAACTACCTCCAAAGATTTTCTATGGGGTTGAGATCTGGAGACTGGCTAGGCCACTCCAGGACCTTGAAATGCTTCTTACGAAGCCACTCCTTCGTTGCAGGGATGTAGCTCAGTTGATAGAGCATGGCGTTTGCAACGCCAGGGTTGTGGGTTTGATTCCCACGGGGGGCCAGTATAAAAAAAAAAATGTATTCACTAACTGTAAGTCGCTCTGGATAAGAGCGTCTGCTAAATGACTAAAATGTAAATGTGAATGTAACATGTTGCCCGGGCGGTGTGTTTGGGATCATTGTCATGCTGAAAGACCCAGCCACGTTTCATCTTCAATGCCCTTGCTGATGGAAGGAGGTTTTGACTCAAAATCTCACGATACATGACCCCATTCATTTTTTCCATTACACGGATCAGTCGTCCTGGTCCCTTTGCAGAAAAACAGCCCCAAAGCATGATGTTTCCACCCCCATGCTTCACAGTAGGTATGGTGTTCTTTGGATGCAACTCAGCATTCTTTGTCCTCCAAACACGACGAGTTGAGTTTTTACCAAAAAGTTATATTTTGGTTTCAGCTGACCATATGACATTCTCCCAATCCTCTTCTGGATCATCCAAATGCACTCTAGCAAACTTCAGACGGGCCTGGACATGTACTGGCTTAAGCAGGGGGACACGTCTGGCACTGCAGGATTTGAGTCCCTGGCGGCGTAGTGTGTTACTGATGGTAGGCTTTGTTACTTTGGTCCAAGCTCCCTGCAGGTCATTCACTAGGTCCCCCCGTGTGGTTGTGGGATTTTTGCTCACCGTTCTTGTGATCATTTTGACCCCACGGGGTGAGATCTTGCGTGGAGCCCCAGATCGAGGGAGATTATCAGTGGTCTTGTATGTCTTCCATTTCCTAATAATTGCTCCCACAGTTGATTTCTTCAAACCAAGCTGCTTACATATTGCAGATTCAGTCTTCCCAACCTGGTGCAGGTCTACAATTTTGTTTCTGGTGTCCTTTGACAGCTCTTTGGTCTTGGCCATAGTGGAGTTTGGAGTGTGACTGTTTGAGGTTGTGGACAGGTGTCTTTTATACTGATAACAAGTTCAAACAGGTGCCATTAATACAGGTAACGAGTGGAGGACAGAGGAGCCTCTTAAAGAAGAAGTTACAGGTCTGTGAGAGCCAGAAATCTTGCTTGTTTGTAGGTGACCAAATACTTATTTTCCACCATAATTTGCTAATAAATTAATAAAAAATCCTACAATGTGATTTTCTGGAATTTTTTTCCTCAATTTGTCTGTCATAGTTGACGTGTACCTATGATGAAAATTACAGGCCTCTCTCATCTTTTTAAGTGGGAGAACTTGCACAATTGGTGGCTGACTAAATACATTTTTTCCCCACTGTACATATTTGACCAATTACTTGAATGCGAGCTGTGGAGAGTGGCTGTGTGGGGAGGTGATCTCTATAGCTGCGGGGGGAGGTGACCTCCGTAACCGCGAGGGAGGTGAGCTCCATAGCCGCAAGGGGGGTGGTCCAATTGCCTCTACCACAGAACTGCTTCAATATGGATATGTCCTTAGTCTACTGGTTGGTGGGGAGCTGGGTTTGATGCTGTAACAGGGATTTACTGTCAAGGGGCAATCTATGATTGCTACATCATTTTTTAAAACGTTTTAATTAATTATATATACCCAGTGATTCTTGAAGAATATAACTAATACATGCTCCATCCCTTAGCGATTTAGCAAAAACAGTGGCGGGGTGCCCACTTTGTTGTTATATGAACTGCAGATTGCCCCTGTAAAGGAGGACAATGCTGAGTGGTCACTTCGTCACTGGTCAGAGAATAGAGCCCAAACCAAGAACTGTCTCTTGGGATTATATTTTGCTGGCATTGTCAAAACATCAATTTGAGAATGAATGTAGTAATTATTACCTGAGCTTTCTCCTGAAACTGAAACTACCTGAAACTCTACAGGTGTTACTGGCATCTAACCAACAGCACTGAGTATGTGAGGGAGCCAATGGCAGTCTAAGCATGATTTTTTTTGGTTTTTTTACCAAATACAAATGTGGTAAACGACTTCCATATCCTTTCATGTTGCAATGGAGCCTCTAAAGTTGATTGATTGACTGTTGTTGCACATGATTTCAAGGGCAAATTGTTCCAGCCCGACATTACTTTCTTTCTTGTGTTAATGGAAGGGCTACTATGTCACCAGCCAGGGCATTATAACCATTTCATTTTGCATAACATCCCATAGGCGTTTTGAAGGCCATAAGTTAGTCGTTTTACCAGCCTGTTGTCTGTACCATCCTGAGGGCATAACAGGGGAGTAGTCAGCTGATCACGGGGGCAAACAGTGGCCTTTTCTCAATTGGATTTGCTCAACTCCTGCGTCCTCTCTCCTCCGTCCTCTCTGGCCTTTTAAAAAAGGTCAAAGGTACTTGAGGAGAGGCGGAGAGGGAAAGTGGACGAAAATGCGCTTGTATGAAATGAGACTCTCCTTCTCCAATTGCGTGTCATCAGGCAAATGGCATTTACAGGGTGGAATTCCAAAATAAATGTATAAAGTGATAAAAACTAATTTAGCTAGTTGTGCAATACATTTTATAGATAAAAGGATAAGTAGCATATTGTTTTTAAATATTTGCATGCTTTTCTCCTTTGAGAAAACAATAGCTGATTCGAAGGGGTGTGGCAGATTTCAAAACTCTTCCGCAAAGGACTCAGGTAGGATACGCTTGTGCTTCCTCGCCAAAAGGAGGCTATCGAGGAGGGGAGGACCATCTTCCGCTTGCCTACTAACGAATTGACATTGTCCTCGACCACTTATCGGTTTCCGGGGTACGGAGGAGAGAGGACGGAGGCGAGAGGGCAGAGGACGGACTTTTGCCCAAATGAGAAAAGGCCAGTGAAAGGCTTGACCCGTAACCCCCAACCCCTGACCTGGAAGCAGAAGTAGTCACATGTCTGAGGTCTTTGAGGGTTCTGGGTTCCATACTGGATCACATTCAGAAGGCAGAAATAGGAGAAAACAATTGTCCAAAGAAATGGGATTTTCATTGGAAGTTCAAATAGTTCCATTACTCTTTCAAAATGTTTGCTAAGCACAGCAGGTGCAAGGGATCATTGGCATTTGTTTTGTTGCTGTTTCTCGTTTAAACAGGGGAAAATATCTGCGAAGACACACATGTTCCATTGTATAACACTATGCCACAGGATGTCACGTATGTCATTGAAACCCTCGACTTTTAGAGACAATCATCTTTTCCCTCTCTCCTGCTGAACTGTGGGCTTGCTCTTGTAAAAAAGCCCAGATTATATTGAAATCTCACCCACAAGCCGAACACAAATTACACGTTGCTGCAAATGGTTGTTATCTTTGCGGTCAGCCTTTAAACCACAGCCTTGGGATGGAGCTTTAGTATTTATTCATTATTAAGAGGTCACCAATCCCATATTTCTGCTCATTGACTAATTAGTATCTTTAAGACCGCAGGACATTATAGATTCAAAAAATAATATATATATATTTTATTTATTTATTGCTCTTATCCATTAATATTTTGTGTGCTCATGGATTTCAGTTTGCATCGACTGTATTGAAACGTTATTATACTCATTTATAAAGGGTTTTGTGGGGAAAAGATTAATAATGTGTCCCTACTGTGTGTAATGTGTGTGTGTAAAACCTTTAGACTCAGTCCACCACTCAGCACTGCGTTTTATCGCTGGGGACACGTCGCTGCATTTTGTATAGTTCTGTTGGCTGGGCGTATCTGACTACCATAAGGGCCCAACGTTGGCTCTGGTTCTTCAGAGACTTCCCCACTACCTCAGCTCACATATTAATTGGAGATCCAGTAATTTTCAGACCCTGGCTGGTTCTAGAGGTCCCGCGGGTCTTCACCGACCTGGAGGAAAAGCCTTCTAAGCCACCTTGAAGCTGGCCTCGCTGGTCCCCACTGGACAGTTTAGATACATTTTGAGGGAGATAATAATATTATTATGGGATAGTTGTGTTTGTTTTGATTAATCTTGTTGTCTTTATTGTATTGTGTTGATGTTGCTATTTTGCTTTATATTGTATTGAATCGTGTGTTTATGTTCACAGGGCTCCATTGAGAATGAGACCCTGGTCTCAATGGTGACCCCCCCTGTCTAAATAAAAATAATACTACTTTGAGTCCTTGGTGAATGGGGATACTTCAGTAACTGAGTTTTACTGCTACTCAGGACTTAAAAACTCAAAAATGTTGTTAAAGTACTGTCAGTACCATAGAACAATGATTCATTCTATTTCGATGGTTAGTACTGTAACCCACAATGTGTCCATAGACGGTAGAGGTAAATGGAACTGGACTAAAACACCCTCTGAATGGCACACATACACAATCCATGTCTCAATTGTCTCAAAGCTTAAAAATACTTCTTTAACCTGTCTCCTCCCCTTCATCTACACTGATTAAAGAGGGTTTAACAGGTGACATCCATAAGGGATCATAGCTTTCACCTGGATTCACCTGGTCAGTCTATGTCATGGAAAGAGCAGGTGTTCTGTTTTGTACACTCAGTGTATATACAAATCAGACTTTAGTAAGCACATCGTGGGCCTGTTTCAACACATAACTCATTACGGATTTGATGAATATCCACTTTGTTAGATCAGATTTGTGCGCCAATATTAATGGCGGCGTCACGGCGTGCTGCGTTCCATTGACCTCTTTACTGCATCTATGATTCCTTGAGATGTAGACTCCGCCCCGGTCACTCCCTAACCACACCCATAGTCACTTCCGGGTTTGAGCCAAATCGAAAGCATGTGGGGGTCAGAAACATCTGGTAACTAGTTTCAAAGACTCGTTTTCTCACTCCGTACAAGTGGAAACTTTCTCACTTGTAAGAGATATTGTAATGTTTATCAGAAGATGTTTCTTTCGTGGACTATTTAATTCCAAGAACCCAATGCGTGGAAGGCTTTTTCTAAAGGCCTACTTGTATATTTGGGGCGGTTTCTCTGTGGACTATTGCCTGAAAAATGACCAAAGACTCCAGCCACCAGAGACATGGACTGTTCTCCATGGTCCCGCCCGGCAGGCGGTACCGGTGCATCGAGGCTCAGACCAGCAGACTCCTGAACAGCTTCTATCCCCTGGCCGTAAGACTGTTAAATGGCTAACAACTACTTCTCCCCCTCACACCTACGCTGCTGCCGAAATGATTATTGATTCGATTTATCACTACCACTACGCTGCTGTTCATTGATTATTGATTTCCATTACCGTTAGTATTTATCCTGCTACTGGTCACTGTTATTCCTGTTTACATGTATATATTACCATTAGTATAATACCATGTATATATTACCATTAGTATAATACCATGTATATATTACCATTAGTATAATACCATGTATATATTACCATTAGTATAATACCATGTATATATTACCATTAGTATAATACCATGTATATATTACCATTAGTATAATACCATAAGTATTTATATATTCCTGCTACCAGTCACTTTTCAGCCCTTTTACATGTACAGTAAGCAGCATCGGGTTTAACTGACTGTTATACATGGCATTCACCCCTGTAGCAGCTTTGGGTTTAACTGACTGTAGTATAATGGATCACCCTGTAGCAGCATTGGGTATAACTGACATGTTATACATGGCATTCACCCCTGATAGCAGCATTAGTATTTATACTGATTCTGTTAACATGGCACTTTTCAGCCCCTGTAGGCAGCATTGGGTTTAACTGACTGTTATACATGGCATTCACCCCTGTAGCAGCATTGGGTTTAACCGACTGTTATACATGACATTCACCCCTGTAGCAGCATTGGGTTTAACTGACTGTTATATATGACATTCACCCCTGTAGCAGCATTGGGTTTAACTGACTGTTAAACATGACATTCACCCCTGTAGCAGCATTGGGTTTAACTGACTGTTATACATGGCATTCACCCCTGTAGCAGCATTGGGTTTAACTGACTGGTAAACATGGCATTCCCCCTGTAGCAGCATTGGGTTTAACTGACCGTTCTAGTGCAGATCGTACAGATTAGCAAACGGTTCCTTGAAAGACCATTGGTGGCTTCAGCACATGTAACCAGGTACAGGTGTAGTTCATACCCTCACTCACCTCTACAACATCTGACGCTGTACTTCCCCCTCACAGAGGCCCATCTTGTGTCGCTCTAGATTTGGTTGTGTTCCAGACAGTAAAACAGGCCTGTTCCCAAATACACAGTGTTCACACAGACCAGACAGTAAAACAGGCCTGTTCCCAAACACACAGTGTTCACACAGACCAGACAGTAAAACAGGCCTGTTCCCAAACACACAGTGTTCACACACACCAGACAGTAAAACAGGCCTGTCTGTCAGAGGAGAACAATGGTTCTGCGCCACAATGACCCCCCCCAGCAGCTGCTCCTGAATCATCGCTGAGCCACACTCCTCCCCTCTCATCCCCCTTCCCTCCTTAACCCCTGTAACTCCCAGCCATTAAATAAGGCAGAAAAATGCTGCCTGCACGTGGGCTACTTGTTGCCCATATGAAAAGTATTCACACCCCTTGACTTTTTCCACATTTTGTTGTGTTACAAAGTAGCATTAAAAATTTATTTAATTTACATTTTTAGTCAACGATCTAACACATTTCTCTGTAATGTCAAAGTGGAAGAAAAAGTATATATTTGTTTTATTAATGGAAAATAAAACACTAATATATCTTGATTAGCTAATTAGTCAACCACCTGAGTCAATACATGTTACAATCACCTTCGGCAGCAATTATAGCTGTGAGTCTCTAAGAGCTCCTGGATTGTACAACATTTGCTCAAGTTCTGTCAAGTTGGTTGTTGATCATTGCTAGACTGTCATTTTCAAGTCTTGCCATAGATTTTCAAGCCAATTTATGTCAAAACTGTAACTAGGCCACTCAGGAACGTTCAATGTCATCTTGGTAAGCAACTCCAGTGTATATTTGGCCTTGCGTTTTAGGTTATTGTCCTGCTGAAAGGCGAATTTGGCTCCCAGTGCCTGTTGGAAAGCAGACTGAACCAGGTTTTCCTCTAGGATTTTGCCTGTGCTTAGTTCTATTCCGTTTATTTTTATCCTAAAAAACTCCCTTGTCCTTGCCAATGACAAGCATACCCATAACATGATGCAGCCACCACCATGCTTGAAAATATGAAAGTGGTACTCATTGATGTGTTGTGTTGGATTTGCCCCTAAACATAACGCTTTGTATTCAGGACAAAAAGTTAATTTCTTTGCCACATTTTTTGCAGTATTACTTTAGTGTCTTATTGTAAACAGGATGCATGTTTTGGTATATTTGTGTTCTGTACAGGCTTCCTTTTTCCACTCTGTCAATTAGGTTAGTATTGTGGAGTAACTACAATGTTTTTATCCATCTTCAGTTTTCTGCTATATACAATACTCTTTACGTATTGATCAATCAAGATAAAAAATGTTGTCCACCAAGCCAAAACTTTGGCAGTGATATAATTTAAATTGTGTTGGTAAGGTAAAAATATACGTTTTTTGATTACACCTAATTTGAACATTCTGTCATAAAGAGTACTTAATATAACTTCATAAAAAACATGTTTTCCCATCTCAAGAGCGAAAGCAAAGGCCAGGGTAACGGCCAAAGATAGGGAAAATCGCAGGAAAGAGGGGGAAGTTTTATTCTATCGCCTATCATACATTTTTTTTTACTGAAAACTATTTTCCTCACTAGAGGATTGCATCATATAATAACACCATTACTATATTAAAAAGGTGTTTCATGTGTTTAACGCGGCAATGTTTAATTTAAAACATTAACAAAGTGCACTCCCCGCCACAGTTACAATAAAAAGCTGAGGGATGGGGATGGACAAATGCAACCACTCTCAAATCCATAGACTACACTATGGATCCATGATATCAACATTATATAGTTTTAACCATGTTTTCTACAGTGGTTGTTTACATTTACTTTGTTTATAAACATTGGAGTAAAACAACCTTATATTTTGGGTTCTGATGAGGTAGGACAGTTGACCATTGGGTCATGAGGAATTCATATGCTATATTCTTCAAAATTCAATGGGTACATATTAGGGATGTAACGATTCACCGATATGCAGGGACCCCAAACCAATGTAGCATGCATACAGTGCATTCGAAAAGTATTCAGGCCTCTTTACTCTTTCCACATTTTGTTACGTTACAGCCTTATTCTAAAATTGATTAAATTGCTTTTTCCTCATCAATCTACACACAATACCCCATAATGACAAAGCAAACATTTATTAAATTTTTACACATTGAATTTTACACATTTATTAAAAAGATACAACTGAAATATCAGAGCCTTTACTCAGTACTTTTTTGAAGCACCTTGGGCAGTGATTATAGCCTCGAGTCTTCTTGGGTATGATGCTGCAAGCTTGGTACACCTGTATTTGGGGAGTTTCTCCAATTATTCTCTGCAGATCCTCTCAAGCTCTGTCAGGTTGGATGGGGAGTGTTGCTGCACAGCTATTTTTGGGTCTCTCCAGAGATGTTCGATCGGGTTCAAGTCCGGGCTCTGGCTGGGCAACTCAAGGAAATTCAGAGACTTTAAGCACTCCTGTGTTGTCTTGGCTGTGTGCTTAGGGTCGTTGTCCTGTTGGAAGGTAAACCTTTTCCACATTCTGAGGTCCTGAGTGCTCTGGAGCAGGTTTTCATCAAGGATCTCTCTGTACTTTGCTCTGTTCATCTTTTCGTCGATCGTGACTAGTCTCCCAGTCCCTACCGGTGAAAAATATCCCCACAGCATGATGCTGCCACCACCATGCTTCGCTGTAGGGATGGTGCCAGGTTTCCTCCAGACGTGACGCTTGGAATTCAGGCCAAATAATTCAATGTTGGTTTCATCAAACCAGAGAATCTTGTTTTTCATGGTCTGAGAGATCCTTAGGTGCCTTTTGGCAAACTCCAAGCAGGCTGTCATGTGCCTTTTAATGAGGAGTGGCTTCCATTTGGCCACTCTACCATAAAGGCCTGATTGGTGGAGTGCTGCAGAGATGGTTGTCCTTCTGGAAGGTTCTCCCATCTTCACAGAGGGACTCTGGAGCTCTGTCAGAGTGACCACCTCCCTGACCAAGGCCCTTCTCCCCCGATTGCTCAGTTTGGCTGGGCGGCCAGCTCTAGGAAGAGTCTTGGTGGTTCCAAACTTCTTCCAATTAATTAATTAATTAATTGTATTTTACCTTTATTTAACTAGGCAAGTCAGTTAAGAACAAATTCTTATTTACAATGACGGCCTACACTGGCCAAACCCGGACGATGCTGGGCCAATTGTGCGCCGCCCTATGGGACTCCCAATCACGGCCGGTTGTGATACAGCCTGGAATCAAACCAGAGGGTCTGTAGTGACGCCTCAAGCACTCAAGCACTGAGCACTGAGATGCAGTGCCTTAGACTGCTGCGCCACTCGGGAGCCCGAATAATGCAGGCCACTGTGTTCTTGGGGACCTTCAATGCTGCAGAAATGTTTTTGTACCTTTCCCCAGATCTGTTCCTAGACACAATCCTGTCTCTGAGCTCTACGGACAGTTCCTTTGACTTCATGGCTTGGCTTTTGCTCTGACATGCACTGTCAACTATGGGACCGTATGTAGACAGGTGTGTGCCTTTCCAAATCATGTCCAGTCAATTTAATTTACCACAGGTGGACTCCAATCAAGTTGTAGAAACATCTCAAGGATGATCAATGGAAACAGGATGCACCTTAGCTCAATTTCAAGTATCATAGCAAAGGGTCTGAATACTTATGTAAATAAGGTATCTGTTTTTCCTTTTTTTACATTTGAAAAATTTCTAAAACCCTGTTTTCACTTTGTCATTATGGGGTATTTTGTGTAAATTGTTGAGAAATGTGGATAAATTCTGAATACTTTATGTCAATAAATGTATTCAAATGTTACGAATCGGCGGTTCAGTATTTTTTTGTGTTGCTTAAATTACTTCATACCTTCTGGAAATGCCTCTCATCTTTTGTGACAACTGCGTCCTTCAGTGATGAACTAAGCATGTCATTATTTTGCCAGTCATTGATCTACAAGTCATTTAGCATGCTTAACAACAACAGACAATATCAGAAGCCTAGTCAAACTGGTGTGGCTGCTGACCAATGAGAGGTAGGTCTATTCCTGATCTGTGGGTCACCTTCAGCATTAAAATGTTTGTAAAATGGCTTGTGCAATATTAGGCTTTATTAGTTGAGTGACAACAAACGTAATTTGCTAGATCATTTTTTAAATGAAAAGCACTGTTGAAAACTTTGTTTTTAACTGAATTTTTTTTTTTTAATCTTTTTTATTTCACCTTTATTTAACCAGGTAAGCCAGTTGAGAACAAGTTCTCATTTACAACTGCGACCTGGCCAAGATAAAGCAAAGCAGTGCGATAAAAACAACAACACAGAGTTACATATAGGGTAAAAAAACATAGTAAAAAAAAATACAATAGAAAATATATATACAGTGTGTGCAAATGTAGCAAGTTATGGAGGTAAGGCAATAAATAGGCTATAGTGCAAAATAATTAGAATTAGCATTAACACTGGAATGATAGATGTCCAAGAGATTATGTGCAAATAGAGATACTGGGGTGCAAAAGAGCAAAATAAATAACAATATGGGGATGAGGTAGTTGGGTGGGCTAATTTCAGATGGGCTGTGTACAGGTGCAGTGATCGGTAAGGTGCTCTGACAACTGATGCTTAAAGTTAGTGAGGGAGATAAGAGTCTCCAGCTTCAGAGATTTTTGCCATTCGTTCCAGTCATTGGCAGCAGAGAACTGGAAGGAATGGCGGCCAAAGGAGGTGTTGGCTTTGGGGATGACCAGTGAGATATACCTGGTGGAGCGCAGACTACGGGTCGGTGCTGCTATGGTGACCAATGAGCTAAGATAAGGCGGGGATTTGCCTAGCAATGATTTATAGATGGCCTGGAGCCAGTGGGTTTGACGACGAACATGTAGTGAGGACCAGCCAACAAGAGCGTACAGGTCACAGTGGTGGGTAGTGTATGGGGCTTTGGAGACAAAACGGATGGCACTGTGATAGACT
The DNA here is from genome assembly GCF_020615455.1 of Coregonus clupeaformis. Lineage (NCBI taxonomy): Eukaryota > Metazoa > Chordata > Actinopteri > Salmoniformes > Salmonidae > Coregonus > Coregonus clupeaformis. The sequence goes on from NC_059220.1 coordinate 4,831,945, forward strand.
ACATCCAATTTGCTGAGTAGAGTGTTGGAGGCTATTTTGTAAATGACATCGCCGAAGTCAAGGATCGGTAGGATAGTCAGTTTTACGAGGGCATGTTTGGCAGCATGAGTGAAGGAGGCTTTGTTGCGAAATAGGAAGCTGATTCTAGATTTAACTTTGGATTGGAGATTCTTAATGTGAGTCTGGAAGGAGAGTTTACAGTCTAACCAGACACCTAGGTATTTGTAGTTGTCCACATACTCTAGGTCAGACCCGTCGAGAGTAGTGATTCTAGTCGGGTGGGCGGGTGCCAGCAGCGTTCGATTGAAGAGCATGCATTTAGTTTTACTAGTGTTTAAGAGCAGTTGGAGGCTACTGAAGGAGTGTTGTATGGCATTGAAGCTCGTTTGGAGGTTTGTTAACACAGTGTCCAATGAAGGGCCAGATGTATACAAAATGGTGTCGTCTGCGTAGAGGTGGATCTGAGATTCACCAGCAGCAAGAGCGACATCATTGATATGCACGGAGAAAAGAGTCGGCCCAAGAATTGAACCCTGTGGCACCCCCATAGAGACTGCCATAGGTCCAGACAACAGGCCCTCCGATTTGACACACTGAACTCTATCTGAGAAGTAGTTGGTGAACCAGGCGAGGCAGTCATTTGAGAAACCAAGGCTATTTAGTCTGCCAATAAGAATGCGGTGGTTGACAGAGTCGAAAGCCTTGGCCAGGTCGATGAAGACGGCCGCACAGTACTGTCTATTATTGATCACGGTTATAATATCGTTTAGGACCTTGAGCGTGGCTGAAGTGCACCCATGACCAGCTCGGAAACCGGATTGCATAGCGGAGAAGGTACGGTGGGATTTGAAATGGTCGGTGATCTGTTTGTTAACTTGGCTTTCAAATACTTTCGAAAGGCAGGGCAGGATGGATATAGGTCTGTAACAGTTTGGATCTAGAGTGTCACCCCCTTTGAAGAGGGGGATGACCGCGGCAGCTTTCCAATCTCTGGGGATCTCAGATGTTACGAAAGAGAGGTTGAACAGGCTAGTAATAGGGGTTGCGACAATTTCGGCGGCTAGTTTTAGAAAGAAAGGGTCCAGATTGTCTAGCCCAGCTGATTTGTAGGGGTCCAGATTTTGCAGCTCTTTCAGAACATCAGCTGTCTGAATTTGTGTGAAGGAGAAGCGGGGGGGGGGGGGGCATGGGCAAGTTGCAGCGGAGGGTGCAGAGTTGGTGGCCGGGGTAGTGGTAGCCAGGTGGAAAGCATGGCCAGCCGTAGCAAAATGCTTGTTGAAATTCTCGATTATTGTAGATTTATCGGTGGTGATAGTGTTTCCTAGCCTCAGTGCAGTGGGCAGCTGGGAGGAAGTGCTCTTATTCTCCATGGACTTTACAGTGTCCCAAAACTTTTTGGAGTTAGTGCTACAGGATGCAAATTTGAAAAAGTTAGCCTTTGCTTTCCTGAATGCTTGTGTATATTGGTTCCTAACTTCCCTGAAAAGTTGCATATCGCGGGGGCTATTTGATGCTAATGCAGTACGCCACAGGATGTTTTTGTGCTGGTCAAGGGCAGTCAAGTCTGAGGAAAACCAGGGGCTATATCTGTTCTTAGTTCTGAATTTTTTGAATGGGGCGTGTTTATTTAAGATTGAGAGGAAAGCACTTTTAAAGAACAACCAGGCATCCTCTACTGACGGAATGAGATCTATATCCATCCAGGATACCTGGGCCAGGTCAATTAGGAAGAGCTGCTCGCTAAAGTGTTTTAGGGAGCGTTTGACAGTGATGAGGGGTGGTCGTTTACCCGCGGACCCGTTACGGACGCAGGCAATAAGGCAGTGATCGCTGAGATCCTGGTTGAAGACAGCGGAGGTGTATTTAGAGGGTAAGTTAGTCAGGATGATATCTATGAGGGTACCCATGTTTACGGATTTAGTTTTGTATCTGGTAGGTTCGTTGATAATTTGTGTGAGATTGAGGGCATCTAGTTTGGATTGTAGGATGGCCGGGGTGTTAAGCATATCCCAATTTAGGTCACCAAGCAGTACGAACTCTGAGGATAAATGGGGGGCAATCAATTCACATATGGTGTCCAGGGCACAGCTGGGGGCTGAGGTGGGTCTGTAGCAAGCAGCAACAGTGAGAGACTTATTTCTGGAAAGGTGGATTTTTAGAAGTAGAAGCTCAAACTGTTTGGGCACAGACCTGGATAGTATGATAGAGCTCTGCAGGCTATCTCTACAGTAGATTGCAACTCCACCCCCTTTGGCAGTTCTATCTAGACGGAAAATGTTATGGTTGGGGATGGAAATTTCATAATTTTTGGTGGCCTTCCTAAGCCAGGATTCAGACACTGCTAGAACATCAGGGTTGGCGGAGTGTGCTAACGCAGTGAATAACTCAAACCTAGGAAGGAGACTTCTGATATTAACATGCAAGAAACCAAGGTTTTTACGGTTACAGAAGTCAACAAATGATAGCGCCTGGGGAGTAGGAGTGATACTGAGGGCTGCAGGGCCTGGGTTAGCCTCTACATCACCAGTGGAACAGAGGAGGACTAGAATAAGGATACGGCTAAAGGCTTTAAGAACTGGTCTTCTAGTGCGTTGGGTACATAGAATAAAAGGGGGCAGATTTCCGGGCGTTGTAGAAAAGATTCAGGGCATTATGTACAGACAAGGATATGGAAGGATATGAGTAAAGTGGAGGTAAACCTAAGCGTTGGGTAACAATGAAAGAGATAGCATCACTGGAGGCACCGATTGAGTCGGTCTCCGCGTGTATGGGGGGTGGGACAAAGGAGCTATCTAAGGCAGGTTTAGCTGGGCTATTAGTACAATTAGAAATAACCGAAACAGCAATAAGCAAACCATATTGACATGGGAGAGAGGCATAAAACAATCACAGGTGTAATTTGAGAGAGCTAAGACAACAGCTGGTAATGGTTACACAGTTTGGGCTGAGGCTAAACATAAACAGGATGCGGTACCGTAAAAAGGAACAGTCCAGCAGGCATCAGCTGTATAGCTGAGTTATCATAAGGTCCGGTGAACAGCAATAGGATAGTTTGGAGGTAGTTCGGGGGCTGCTAAAGCACTAGCGAGCAAGAGGCCATGGCTAGCGTGTGCTAGCGGGCCGGGGCTAGCAGATGGAATCTTCGTGGTCGACGTCGTAATGGGAAGCCTGTTGTAACCATATCAGACGATTTTGTCGGCAGAACAGTCGTGTAGGATCGGCGGGGCTCCGTGTCAACACTAAGTGGTCCCGTCCGGTTGACAGAGAGGTAGATAGCCAAGAGATGGGCCTAGCTCAGGATGATTAGCCAAACCACAACGTCCATTTTGTTGCAGCTAGCTGGTAGCGATGAATCCGGAGTTAAAGGTCCAGTGATTCAGTGATTCCGGCAGAAAAACTGATATGTTCTGGGTCGATAACGCGCTGTGCAGACAGTGCAGACTGGCCAAATAATAGTCCAGGCTAGAGCTGGCTGGTAGGTGGTGCAGGCCACGGACAATGGTGAAAAACCGCTAACGGTAGCTAATAGCAAGTAGCTAGTTAGCTGGCTACTCCCGTCAGGTAGACCGAGAGGTAGATAGCCGGGATATGGGCCTGGCTCTAGGCTAGCTCGAGGCTAACTGGTGCTTGCATCGGGGGCAGTGGTGATTAGCCAAACAGCAACATCCATTCGGTTGCGGCTAGCTAGTTGCGATCCGGTGATTAATGTCCAGTGATTAAATTATTCCGGCAGATAAATCAAATGTTCTGGGTGAAATACCGCTAACTGTGGCTAATAGCAAGTAGCTAGTTAGCTGGCTAGCTAGTTTCAACAGGAGATTCTAGATAAAAGGTAAGTCAATAATAGAATCCGTTCCACATTGAGTGAGGCGGGTTGCAGGAAAGTATATTTTGTAGAAGGATGAAAAGTCTGATAGGGAAATATGTACAAAAAAAAAAAAAAAAACAGGGTATAGGTAAGCTACATGCTATAGGTAGGCTACATGCTATAGGTAAGCTACATGCTATAGGTAAGCTACATGCTATAGGTAGGCTACATGCTATAGGTAAGCTACATGTTATAAGTAGGCTACATGCTATAGGTAAGCTACATGCTATAGGTAAGCTACATGCTATAGGTAGGCTACATGCTATAGGTAGGCTACATGCTGATTTGGGGCTTACGTTAGATATTATTACGATTGTTCAGGTTCACCATCTGACAATAGTTTTGGTAGTTTTGCTTGAAACAATCAGATGCAGGATCTTAATTTGAGCCAGTTTGCTACAGCAGAAAAATTATCGCGCAGCAACTGGAAATGTGAATTGTTATTCATTTACATTTTTGTAGGGATTGATACATTTTCAGTTGGGGCAAACAGTGGGGTGGTAGATGTCCAGTTTCCCGTATGGCTCAGCTCAGGTGCCTACATACACATCATTTACACACAAAGCCAGGGTTGTGGGTTCGATTCCCCACGGGGGCCAGTATGAAAATGTATGCACTCACTAACTGTAAGTCGCTCTGGATAAGAGCGTCTGCTAAATGACTCAAGTAAACGTGCGAGAGGCTGAGGCTACATTTGAGTCATTTAGCAGACGCTCTTATCCAGAGCGACTTACAGTTAGTGAGTCCGTACATTTTTCATAATGCCCCCCCCCGTGGGAATCGAACCCACAACCCTGGCGTTGCAAGCACCATGCTCTACCAACTGAGCTACAGGGGACCTTCAGAGCTGTCTCCTAGTAGAGCTGAGTGCTGCTGTATAAATGACCTCTGTCCTCTCAGGGCTGGACTGTAGTGTGGTTCAGGGCTCCCAGGCCAAAGCTTGAGGTGAAAGGACTATTAATAGAAGGGAACACAACACATCCCTCACTGCAGCAGCTTTATTCTGTCATGCCCTGTCAACACACTGTGACCAAGGCCTCCCTGATGTCAGACATTTGAGTTCTATGGGTTCTCAGTTAAAACGGGTGTGTGATGGTTGAGTAACGTGGACGTTTTTTTTCTCTACTTTGTGTTTGTAATATTTCACTGTGGCTCCAAATAAAGTATTATAATGTGTGCGTGTGTGTGTGTGTGTGCATGTGGGTATTGTAGTTTATATCATAATTTGTTCCATGCACACGGGGTCCTACTTTTCCCTGCTGAAAGACTAAAGAGTTCCCATGTTCAGAGAAAGACTTTCTAAACTGGGAGCATGTCATAATGAAGATCATAGGTTGTCGGCATGAATCAAAATGTGTTTACATAAAGATAGTATTTAAGCAGCATGCATCACATCCCTCCAGAAGACAAAGTGGTGTTGACTATATTTTTTACCAGGATATGTACTGAAGTCTCAACCTCATTTCCAAGATAGACCTGGCAGGATGTCAGCATAAAAGGTCACCTCAGTAACACACCAGCTGTGTGTGTGTGTGTGTGTGTGTGTGTGTGTGTGTGTGTGTGTGTGTGTGCGTGCGGTTGTTTAATAAAGCCTTGGTTGACTTTTCACCCACTACTCCCTCACATAGAGAGAGAGAGAATGAGGTCTAGGAGACGTATTGTACTGCAGTCGCATAGAGAGAGAGAGAATGAGGTATAGGAGACGTATTGTACTGTAGTCACATAGAGAGAGACTGAGGTCTAGGAGACGTATTGTACTGCAGTGACATAGAGAGAGACTGAGGTATAGGAGCAGTTATCAGCAAAGTCAGAGCTAGTAAGGGGGAGAAAAAGTAAATTGCGAGTGTTAGTTCACGAAAGTCATTATTCTTTAATTTTTCTTTGGGGGGGCGGGGGGGTGCTGTGGGATTATTTAAGATCGGATGATGGGCAGGGACTCTGCTGTCCTAGCTTCAGGGGGAAGCTGGTTCCACCATTGGGGTGCCAGGACAGAGAAGAGCTTGGACTAGGCTGAGCGGGAGCCATAGGGGTGGGAGGACCAAGAGGCCAGAGGTGGCAGAACGGAGAGCTCGGGTTGGGGTGTAGGGTTTGAGCATAGCCTGAAGGTAGGGAGGGGCATTCCTGGCTCCGGAAGTACCATGGTCTTGTAGTGAATGCTAGCTTTGACTGGAAGCCAGTGGAGTGTGCTATGGAGCAGGGCTGCAGTGTTCTGGATAAGTTGCAGGGGTTTGATGGCAGAAGCGTGGAGCCCAGTCAACAGCGAGTTGCAGTAGTTTAGACGGGAAATGACAAGTGCCTGGATTAGGACCTGCTTCCGCTTCCTGCATGAAGTAGGGTTACAGTGAGGGATGTGATGTGTTCCCTTTCCCCCTGGGTGAAAGGAGAAACGTAGTTGAGTGTCATCCGCATAGTAATGATAGGAGAAACCATGTGAGGATATGACGGAGCCAAGTGACTTGGTGTATAGAGAGAAGTGGAGAGGGACTAGAACCGAGCCCTGGGGGACACCAGTCATGAGAATAAGTGATGTAGACACAGATCCTCTCCACGTCACCGGGTAGGAACGGCCTAACAGGTAGGATGCAATTCAAGAGTGTGCAGAGCCTGAGACGCCCAGCCCCGAGAGTGTGGAGAGAACGATTTGATGGTTCACAGTGTCGAAAGCAGTGGATAAATCTAGGAGGATAAGAACAGATGACAGAGATTTAGCTTTGGCAGTGCAGAGAGCCTCTGTGACACAGAGAAGAGCAGACTCAGTTGTGACACATCTTGAAGCCTGACTGGTTAGGGTCGTTCTGAGAGAGATAGCGAGAGTGTTGGTCAGAGACAGCACGCTCAAGTGTTTTGGAAAGAAAAGAAAGAAGGGATACCGCTCTGTAGTTTTTTACGTTAGAGGATTCGAGTGTAGGTTTCTTGAGGCGGGGAGTGACTCGGGCCATTTCGAAGTCAGAGCGAATGCAGCCAGTGGTCAGGTATGAGTTGATTAGAAAAGTGAGGAATGGCAAAAGGTCTCCAGAGATGAGGGAGCAGGGGATGGGGTTGAGCAGGCATGTTTGTATTTATTATGCCAAGGCATCAGCTACTCTTTCTGGGGTCCAGAAGGGAAACATCCATTAGGCCCGAGCAGCGTCCTGCCATAGGAGTTGAGAACGAGAAAGTTCCAATATGCGTTTTCCCCCAAAGTTCGATTAGAATTTAGATTTGTTAGCTAAGCATAGCCACCTCATTCCTGCAGTCCTCGGCTAGCAAACAATTGCCGCATTGGAACTCCGGATTGTCAATATTGTCCCGGACAAGAGCATAATAAACACAACTTCTACAGTGCTGGAAACGTTTGTTAGCTATTCCAGGCGAAGCGGGCTCCATTGCAACCTAGCTAACCAGCAGCTGGCGGGGAAACACAATGGTAGAGAGGAGGGAGTGGAAGGATGATAGGTCCTCCAGAAGTTTACCATCTGTGTAGGGACTGAGTGGCTAGGGTTGGAGGTAAGGGAGACAGAAAAGGAAACAAAGTAGTGAACAGAGACCTGGAGGAGGGTTGCAGTGAGATTAGTTGGTGAATAGCCTCTAGTAAAGATGAGGTCAAGCATATTGCCTGCCTTGTGAGTGGGCGGGGACTGGGAAAGGGTGAAGTCAAAAGAGGCAAGGAGGGGAAAGAGAGTTGAAAAGAAATTAATCGAATGCAGATGTCGGGAGGTTGAAGTCGCCAAGTATGAAGAGCGGTGAGCCATCGTCAGGAAATGAGCTCATCAAGGTGTCAAGCTCATTGAGGAACTCTCCAAGGGCACCTGGTGGGCGACAGATGACAACAATGTTAAGCTTGAGTGGACAACTGACAGTTACAGCATTGGATTCAAGTGAGGTGATGGACAGGTGAGAGAGGGAGAAAAGAGAAAACCTCCACTTAGAAGAAATGAATAGCGCTGTGCCACCACCGCGACGACCAGATGCTTTCGGACTGTGAGAGAAAACATAGTCAGATGAAGAGAGAGCAGCTGGAGTAGCAGTGTTCTCTGGGGTGATCCATGTCTCCGTCAGGGCCAAAAAGTCAAGGGACTGAAGGGCAGCACAGGCTGAGATGAACTCTGCGTTCTTGACCACAGATTGGCAGTTCCAAACGCTGCCAGAGACCAGTAATTCCACATGAGTTGTGTGCGCAGGGTACACTAAATTAGAAGGATTGCAGCCAAAGCGTGGGAAGTGTCTGTAAAGCCTACAGGGGGAGGAGCCAACTGGGATAGAAAACACATAGTTGCCATAGCTACAGAAGAGCAAAATGAGTTCATCTGAAAATAACAGAGATACTGTAAGTATATAGTAACATACTGAAGTGAGAGAGTTGTGTGGAGCCTTCCTCTCCTTCCTTCCTCCAATAACTCTGCAGAACGACTCGGGAGAACCGTCTTTGTTTCGGCGATGGTGTAGTTCATGTAGAGTTGATGTAGTTCTGTCCTTGAGCTGTTCTTGTCTATTAATGTTCTGTATTATGTCATGTTTCATGTTTTGTGTGGACCCCAGGAAGAGTAGCTGCTGCTTTCACAACAGCTAATGGGGATCCTAATAAAATACAAAAAATACCAAATGGTCTTAGTTATGCAACGAAACTGCCGCTGACACGAACACCACTGAGAAAACACGGGAGACTGAAGTACTAATACTAATTGCTGATTGGCTTGCAAAGGTGAAGAGCACATCGTCAGGTATTAATTGCTGATTGTCTAGGAGAGGAGAAACCACTCCCCCTTCAATACAGCCACTGATTACCAAAACAACGACAGTCACAAATCGCCCTGCCCCGTTAATCCTGGTTGATTTATCAAAAATCATCTGCAAGTTAAGCAGTCAGCAGTTCACACACAAAGTAGGCTACTGGGAAGACATGCAGCTCTTAAAGTAGATGGCCCTAGCTCACAAAAAGACAGTACTAGACAAAAATACAAAAAATATATCAGGAGTCCTAAAGCTATAGAATGAGTATTGGGAAATGATGGGCTACATTTGTCAGTGTGCTTGTGACTAAGCTTTTAATTGTGTCAGTGAATGAAAGATGTGTGATTGTGTGTATCACAATGTTTTTGCTCAAGGGTGACTTATCCAGCAGTGATACTGTACATCTAACTTACCCAGTAGTGATACTGTACATCTAACTTATCCAGCAGTGATTCTGTACATCTAACTTACCCAGCAGTGATACTGTACATCTAACTTACCCAGCAGTGATACTGTACATCTAACTTACCCAGCAGTGATACTGTACATCTAACTTACCCAGTAGTGATACTGTACATCAAGGATCATCAACTAGATTCAGCCGCGGGCCGATTTGTTCTTGAGAGGATGGCCGGGGGGCCAGAACATAATTACAAATACTTTTTTAGAATGCAAATTGAACACAAGAATCCCAAACAGATATAATATTTGATTAAAACATAGTAATTTCAAACCTTGCTTACATTTTTATACGATCACGTCTCTCTATTATGGGTGGGAATACTTGGGAACAGATTTCCTAAATTAAAATAACTTGGAACGGATTTCCTGGTGTTTTTACAGTCTCTAGAGCAGTGTTTCTCAATCCTGGTGTCCTTGGGACACAAAGGTGTGGCCATTTTGTTTTTTTCCCTACAACTACACAGTTTGTTCAAATGATCAACTCATCATCAATCTTTGATGATTTGAATCAGGTGTGTAGTGCTAAAGAAACAACTAAAATGCTCATCTCTTTGGGATCCCAGGACCAAGTTTGTGATAGATTTACCATGGAGTGACGACCTCTGTTGTAATGTCCCTCTGCTCCATAGGGCTCCCACCTCTGACCTCTGGACCATGCTGTCAGTCTGACCCTTCACCTCTGACCTCTGGATCATGCTGTCAGTCTGACCCTTCACCTCTGACCTATGGATCATGCTGTCAGTCTGACCCTTCACCTCTGACCTCTGGATCATGCTGTCAGTCTGACCCTTCACCTCTGACCTCTGGATCATGCTGTCAGTCTGACCCTTAAACTCTGACCTCTGGACCATGCTGTCAGTCTGGCCCTACGACTCTGAGTTCTCGACCATGCTGTCAGTCTGACCCTTCAACTCTGACCTCTGGATCATACTAACAGTCTGACCATTTTAATCATTAGAGATCTCTCTCTCTCTCTCTCTCTCTCTCTCTCTCTCTCTCTCTCGCTCTCTCTAGCTCTCTCTCTCTAGCTCTCTCTCTCTCTCTCTCGCTCTCTCTGCTTGCCTGTCTATCTCTTATCCCCACATAGCACTAAAACTAAGCCCCTCTCTGCTCCTCTACCATAAAAAAGCCATAAACTATCCACATCTGTCAGTCTGAAAACACAGGGCCCCTAAAACTAACCCTCTTTATCCACTAACACAATAATACACAAGGGGCCTCTTATTAAAACGAGGCTCCATGTCAATTCACAAACATATGCAAAGATAATTTAAGTTCCTCTACATTTTAAAACCCTCAGCCATAACACAATAGGTCCCATCTCCTATATTTCACTACAATATACTATGATGACCCAAAGTCCTCCTCTCCATTAACTAACACAGGGGCCCCATAAACTGCAGACCTAGCTCCCAGACTGTCAGACACGTCATAACACTGTCGAAACCCTATGACTCCCAAACCCCGGCCCATAATCCCTGAACCCCCCTGACCCTCTATTACGGGGCATGTCACTGTCAGTGTAGAGATAACGTCAGGGATGCAGTCAGTGGGGAGGAGAGGAAGAGAGTAATGAGATGCCAGACTAGGAGGATTAGGCCTCAGATCCTTCTTCCTCAGTCTCAGTTTTTTCCTTTCGGCAGATATCTGTAGGATACAGGGAGATGTATGGAGCTTGTGACATTGACGAATATTCCACTGAGAGTGGTTGAATATTATATTCACAGTTTGTTTACACTTAGGGCCCACCTGGTAGGTGGGTTTTCTAGTCGAAAACAACTGTCCTCTTGTGTTTTATTTCATTTTTGTAAAATATAACTTTATTTCCGCATGAGTCCTGATTACAGTTTGATTGAATAGGGGCCTTAGTTACTGTAGTTCTTAACTCGTCATAATCTTAGCATACGTGAGCACATACAGGACGACTGCGTTTTTCAGCAACACTAACTTGAACAAACCCGTTCAACTGCTAAAGTTAGAAGCAGCCAATACTGTAAAGGTAGGTTCTTTCAACATTTTAAAGGGTTCGTCTGCTTGTGCATTATACTAAGTAGCCTGTAATCCCATGTCTTGCAGTATACCACTTTATTAAACAATCTGTAAACATTGATCGGTGACTCAGCTCCTTGCCCCCTATTTCCTCTCGTCTCAGTACATTCACATTTACATTTACGTCATTTAGCAGACGCTCTTATCCAGAGCGACTTACAAATTGGTGCATTAGGTAGCATCATCCTATAAACGGCCGAGGAGCTGAATGGAATTATGGGAGTTTGTCACGCATTCACCTGTGCAGCCAGCTTGTTCAGCGTGACATTTCACTTGTTAGCTGTTAGCTGTGCTGCTAGCATAACATCCTACGCTAACGGTGCACTGCTATAAATGCTATGCTATGCTATAGTGTTTTGTCTTCAGAGGTTAGCTAGCTGTGCTGCTAGCATAACATGCTGCTGACAGTGCTCCTCTGTGCTATGTTCTGTTATGTTTAGAAAATATTCCCATTATAGTGTACTTTAAAGGGGCAATCTGCAGTTGATACATCCATTTTTGGGTGTATAAATTAATAATATGAACCAATTGATTCTTGAAGAATATAATTTAATGAGCTCAATCCAACTGTCGTACCCATCAGAACCCAAAATATATGCTTGTTTTACTGCAATGTCTGTAAACAAAGTAAATCTAAACAAAAACTGTATAGCCTCAAAACATGATTAAAAATTATAATGTTGATACCATGGAGGGTCGGTCCTTTCAGCCATAGCTCTGTGAATTTGAGAGAGGTTACTTTTCTCCAGCCCCATACCTCAGCTTTTTACTGGAACAAGGCTGGGGAAACTGCTGATAACCGCTTTAAGGGGAATATGGGTCATGTTCTAATATCCGTGCCAGCATACCACTTAAAATGCACTTAGAATGTATACCTGATTCATTGCTTCATTCTAAGTAGCCTAGCGTCCTAGTGTTGATATTATAAATAATTGTTTGTGACAGTTAGGTAGGTGGATGAATAGAAATATAATCTAGATGTCAAAGGTCAGTCTGGGATATCCATCCATATAAACTCAGCAAAAAAAGAACATGAACATAACAAGATTCAACAACTGAGACATAAACTGAATAAGTTCCACAGACATGTGACTAACAGAAATTGAATAATGTGTCCCTGAACAAAGGGGGGGGTCAAAATCAAAAGTAATAATCAGTATCTGGTGTGGCCACCAGCTGCATTAAGTACTGCAGTGCATCTCCTCCTCATGGACTGCACCAGATTTACCAGTTCTTGCTGTGAGATGTTGCCCCACTCTTCCATCAAGGCACCTGCAAGTTCCCAGACATTTCTGGGGGGAATGGCCCTAGCCCTCACCATCCGATACAACAGGTCCCAGACGTGCTCAATGGGATTGAGATCCGGGCTCTTCGCTGGCCATGGCAGAACACTGACATTCCTGTCTTGCAGGAAATCACGCAAAGCACGAGCAGTATGGCTGGTGGCATTGTCATGCTGGAGGGTCATGTCAATATGAGCCTGCAGGAAGGGTCCCACATGAGGGAGGAGGATGTCTTCCCTGTAACGCACAGCGTTGAGATTGCCTGCAATGACAACAAGCTCAGTCCGATGATGCTGTGACACACCGCCCCAGACCATGACGGACCCTCCACCTCCAAATCGATCCCGCTCCAGAGTACAGGCCTCGGTGTAACGCTCATTCCTTCGACGATAAACGCGAATCCGACCATCACCCCTGGTGAGACAGAACCGTGACTCGTCAGTGTAGAGCACTTTTTGCCAGTCCTGTCTGGTCCAGTGACGGTGGGTTTGTGCCCATAGGCGACGTTGATGCCGGTGATGTCTTGTGAGGACCTGCCTTACAACAGGCCTACAAGCCCTCAGTCCAGCCTCTCTCAGCCTATTGCGGACAGTCTGAGCACTGATGGAGAGATTGTGCGTTCCTGTTGTAACTCGGGCAGTTGTTGTTGCCATCCTGTACCTGTCCCGCAGGTGTGATGTTCGGAGGTACCGATCCTGTGCAGGTGTTGTTACACATGGTCTGCCACTGCGAGGACGATCAGCTGTCCGTCCTGTCTCCCTGTAGCGCTGTCTTAGGCTTCTCACAGTAAGGACATTGCCATTTATTGCCCTGGCTACATCTGCAGTCCTCATGCCTTCTTGCAGCATGCCTAAGGCACGTTCGCGCAGATGAGCAGGGATCCTGGGCATCTTTCTTTTGGTGTTTTTCAGAGTCAGTTGAAAGGCCTCTTTAGTGTCCTAAGGTTTCATAACTGTGACCTTAATTACCTACCGTCTTTAAGCTGTTACTGTCTTAACGACCGTTCCACAGGTGCATGTTCATTAATTGTTTATGGTTCATTGAACAAGCATGGGAAACAGTGTTTAAACCCTTTACAATAAAGATCTGTGAAGTTATTTGGATTTTTACGAATTATCTCTGAAAGACAGGGTCCTGAAAAAGCGACGTTTCTTTTTTTGCTGAGTTTATATGCAGTGTATACAGTATATATATACAGTACCAGTCAAAAGTATGAACATTCAAGGGTTTTTCTTTATTTGTACTATTTTCTACATTGTAGAATAATAGTGAAGACATCAAAACTATGAAATAACACATTTGGAATCATGTAGTAAACAAAAAAGTGTTAAACAAATCAAAATATATTTCAGATTTTAGATTCTTAAAAGTAGCCACCCTTTGCCTTGTTGACAGCTTTGCATACTCTTGGCATTCTCTCAACCAGCTTCATGAGGAATGCTTTTCCAACAGTCTTGAAGGAGTTCCCACATATGCTTAGCACTTGTTGGCTGCTTTTCCTTCACTCTGCGGTCCAACTCATCCCAAACCATCTCAATTGGGTTGAGGTCGGGTTATTGTGGAGGCCAGGTCATCTGATGCAGCACTCCATCACTCTCCTTCTTGGTCAAATAGCCCTTACACAGCCTGGAGGTGTGTTTTGGGTCATTGTCCTGTTGAAAAACAAATGATAGTCCCACTAAGCCCAAACCAGACGGGATGGCGTATTGCTGCAGAATGCCGTGGTAGCCATGCTGGTTAAGTGTGCCTTGAATTCTAAAGAAATCCTCGACAGTGTCACCAGCAAAGCACCCCCACACCATCACACCTCCTCCTCATTGCTTCACGGTGGGAACCACACATGCGGCGATCATCCGTTCACCTACTCTGCGTCTCACAAAAACACGGTGGTTGGAACCAAAAATCTCACATTTGGACTCATCAGACCAAAGGACAGATTTCCAGCTGTCTAATGTCAATTGCTCGTGTTTCTTGGCCTAATCAAGTCTCTTCTTCTTATTTGTGTCCTTTAGTTTTATTTATTTATTTAATTTCACCTTTATTTAACCAGGTAAGCCAGTTGAGAACAAGTTCTCGTTTACAACTGCGACCTGGCCAAGATAAAGCAAAGCAGTGCGATAAAAACAACAACACAGAGTTACTTATGGGGTAAACAAAACATAAAGTCAAAAATACAACAGAAAATACATATACAGTGTGTGCGAATGTAGTAAGTTATGGAGGTAAGGCAATAAATAAATAGCATAGAACTGTAAGGAATGGCGGCCAAAGGTGGTGTTGGCTTTGGGGATGACCAGTGAGATATACCTGCTGGAGCACAGACTACGGGTGGGTGTTGCTATGGTGACCAGTGAGCTAAGATAAGACAGGGATTTGCCTAGCAGTGATTTATAGATGACCTGGAGCCAGTGGGTTTGGCGACGAATATGTAGTGAGGGCCAGCCAACAAGAGCGTACCGGTCACAATGGTGGGTAGTATATGGGGCTTTGGTGACAAAACGAATGGCACTGTGATAGACTACATCCTATTTGCTGAGTAGAGTGTTGGAGGCTATTTTGTAAATTACATCGCCGAAGACAAGGATCGGTAGGATAGTCAGTTTTACGAGGGCATGTTTGGCAGCATTAGTGAAGGAGGCTTTGTTGCGAAATAGGAAGCCGATTCTGGATCTAACTTTATTGGAGATGCTTAATGTGAGTCTGGAAGGAGAGTTTACAGTCTAACCAGACACCTAAGTATTTGTAGTTTTCCACATACTCTAGGTCAGACCCGCCGAGAGTAGTGATTCTAGTCGGGTGGGCGCGTGCCAGCAGCGTTCGGTTGAAGAGCATGCATTTCGTTTTACTAGTGTTTAAGAGCAGTTGGAGGCGTTGAATCTCGTTTGGAGGTTTGTTAACACAGTGTCCAATGAATGGCCAGATGTATACGAAATGGTGTCGTCCGCATAGAGGTGGATCCGAGCGTCACCAGCAGCAAGAGCGACATCATTGATATACGCAGAGAATAGAGTCGGCCCGAGAATTGAACCCTGTGGCACCCCCATAGAGACAGCCAGAGGTCCAGACAACAGGCCCTCTGATTTGACACATTGAACTCTATCTGAGAAGTAGTTGGTGAACCAGGGGGCATGGGCAAGTTGCAGCAGAGGGTGCGGAGCTGGTGGCCGGGGTAGTGGTAGCCAGGTGGAAGGCATGGCCAGCCGTAGCAAAATGCTTGTTGAAATTCTCGATTATTGTAGATTTATCGGTGGTGACAGTGTTTCCTAGCCTCAGTGTAGTGGGCAGTTGGGAGGAGGTGCTCTTAACATGTCCCAAAACATTTTGGAGTTAGTGCTACAGGATGCAAATTTCTGTTTGAAAAAGCTAGCCTTTGCTTTCCTAACTGATTGTGTATATTGGTTACTGACTTCCCTGAAAAGTTCCATATCGCGGGGGCTGTTCGATGCTAATGCATTACGCCACAGGATGTTTTTGTGCTGGTCAAGGGCAGTCAAGTCTGAGGAGAACCAGGGGATATATCTGTTCTTAGTTCTGAATTTTTTGAATGGGGCATGCTTATTTAAGATTGAGATGAAAGCACTTTTAAAGAACAACCAGGCATCCTCTACTGACTGAATGAGGTCAATATCCATCCAGGATACCCTGGCCAGGTCAATTAGAAAAGCCTGCTCACTGAAGTGTTTTAGGGAGCGTTTGACAGTGATGAAGGGTGGTCGTTTGACCGCGGACCCATTACGGACGCAGGCAATAAGGCAGTGATCGCTGAGATCCTGGTTGAAGACAGCGGAGGTGTATTTAGAGGGTAGATTTGTCAGGATGATATCTATGAGGGTGCCCATGTTTACAGATTTAGGATTGTACCTGGTAGGTTCGTTGATAATTTGTGTGAGATTGAGGGCATCTAGTTTAGATTGTAGGTTGGCCGGGGTGTTAAGCATATCCCAGTTTAGGTCACCAAGCAGTACGAACTCTGAGGATAGATGGGGGGCAATCAGTTCACATATGGTGTCCAGGGCAGAGCTCAGGGCTGAAGGGGGTCAGTAGCAAGCGGCAAGAGTGAGAGACTTATTTCTGGAAAGGTGGATTTTTAGAAGTAGAAGCTCAAACTGTTTGGGCACAGACCTGGATAGTATGATAGAGCTCTGCAGGCTATCTCTACAGTAGATTGCAACCCCACCCCCTTTGGCAGTTCTATCGTGATGGAAAATGTTGTAGTTGAGGATGGACATTTCTGAATTTTTGGTGGCCTTCCTAAGCCAGGATTCAGACACTGCTAGAACATCAGGGTTGGCGGAGTGTGCTAACGCAGTGAATAACTCAAACTTAGGGAGGAGGCTTCGGATGTTAACGTGCAAGAAACCAAGGCTTTTACGGTTACCGAAGTCAACAAATGATAACGCCTGTGGAGTAGGAGTGATACCGGGGGCTACAGGGCCTGGGTTAACCTCTACATCACCAGAGGAACAGAGGAGGAGTAGAATAAGGATACGGCTAAAGGCGTTAAGTACTGGTCTTCTAGTGCATTGGGTACAGAGAAAAAAAGGGGCAGATTTCCGTCCGTTGTAGAATAGATTCAGGGCATTATGTACAGACAAGGATATGGAAGGATATGAGTACAGTGGAGGTAAACCTAAGCGTTGGGTAACAATGAAAGAGGTAGCATTGCTGGAGGCACCGATTGAGTCGGTCTCCGCGTGAATGGGGGGTGGGACAAAGGAGCTATCTAAGGCAGGTTGAAATGGGCTGGGGGATCTACAGTGAAATAGTACAATAAGAAATAACTGAAACAGCAATAAGCAAGGCATATTGACATGGGAGAGAGGCATAAAGCAATCACAGGTGTTATTTGACAGAGCTAAGACAACAGCTGGTAATGGCGACAAAGTTTGGGCTGAGGCTAAACATAAACAGGATGCGGTACCGTATAAAGGAACAGTCCAGCAGACATCAGCTGTATAGCTGAGTTATCATAAGGTCCGGTGAACAGCAATAGGAGAGTTCGGAGGTAGTTAGGGGCTTCTACAGCACTGGCGAGCAAGAGGCCACGGCTTGCGTGTGCTAGCGGGCCGGGGCTAGCAGATGGATCTTCGTGGTCGACGTCGTAACAGGAAGCCTGTTGAAACCACATCAGACGATTTCATCGGCAGACCAGTCGTGTTGGATCGTTGGGGCTCCGTGTCAACACTAGGAGGTCCCGTCCGGTTGACAGAGAGGTAGATAGCCGGGAGATAGGCCTGGCTCAGGGCTGATTAGCCAACAAATACATCAATTTAGTTGCAGCTAGCTAGTTGCGATGATCCGGTATTAAAGGTCCAGTGATTCAGTGATTCCGGCAGAAAAAACGATATCTTTGGATAAAAGCGTCTGCTAAATGGCATATTATTATATTATTTACAGCTGTCTTTCTGGGTAAGTCTCTAAGAGCTTTGCACACCTGGATTGTGCAACATTTGCCCGTTATTCTTTAAAAAAGGATTCAAGATATGTCAAATTGGTTGTTGATCATTGCTAGACAACCATTTTCAGGTCTTGCCATAGATTTTCAAGTAGATTTAAGACAAAACTGTAACTCGGACACTCAGGAACATTTACTGCCTTCTTGGTAAGCAACTGCAGTGTAGATTTGGCCGTGTGTTTTAGGTTATTGTCCTGCTGAAAGGTGAATTCATCTCTCAGTGTCTGGTGAAAGGCAGACTGAACCAGGTTTTCCTCTAGGATTTTGCCTGTGCTTAGCTCCATTCCGTTTATTTTTTATCCTGAAAAACTCCCCAGTCCTTAACACTCACAAGCATACCCATAACATGATGTAGCCACCACTATGCTTGAAAATATGGAGAGCTGTTCTCAATAATGTGTTGTATTGGATTTGCCCCAAACATAATAATTTGTATTCAGGAAAAAAAAGGTAATTGCTTTGCCAAATTTTTTGCAGTATTGCTTTATTGCCTTGTTGCAAACAGGATGCATGTTTTAGAATATTTTTTATTCTGTACAGGCTTCCTTCTTTTCACTCTGTCAATTAGGTTAGTATTGTGGAGTAACTACAATGTTGTTGATCCATCATCAGTTTTCTCCCATCACAGCCATTAAACTCTTTAACTGTTTTAAAGTCACCACTGGCCTCATGGTGAAATCCCTGAGAGGTTTCCTTCCTTTCCGACAACTGAGTTAGGAAGGATGCCTGTATCTTTGTAGTGACCGAGTATATTGATACACCATCCAAAGTGTAAGTTAATAACTTCCCCATGTTCAAAGGGATATTCAATGTCTGCTTTTTTTTTCTACCAATAGGTGCCCTTCTTTGCGAGGCATTGGAAAACCTCCCTGGTCTTTGTGGTTGAATCTGTGTTTGAAATTCACTGCTCGACTGAGGGACCTTACAGATAATTGTATGTGTGGGGTACAGAGATGAGGTAGTCATTCAAAAATCATGTTAAACACTATTACTGCACACAAAGTGAGTCCATGCAACTTATTATTAGGCTTGCCATAACAAAGGGGTTGAAATCTTATTGACTCGACATTTCATTTTTCATTTTTAATTAATTTGTAAAAATTCAGAAAAACATAATTCCACTTTGACGTTATGGGGTATTGTGTGTAGGCCAGAACAAAAAAATGTAAATTGAATCAATTTTCAATTCAGGCTGTAACACAACAAAATGTGGAAAAAGTAAAGCGGTGTGAATACTTTCTGAAGGCACTGTAATATATATATATATATATATATATATATATATATATATATATATATATATATATATACAGTATATGAACAGTTACAGTAGAACTTTAGCTACTTATATATGAGTTGGGGAGAGAAAACAATAAGACTGCCTAGAGTAATCACAAAGCTTTATAGAGTTTGTAGAGGGGTCGTTTTACAATGCGGCTCCTTTCCTCTCCTCTCAGCTAAAATACATACACTGGATTTAGTTCTCCAGGAAGCGGTACCTCCATTAGCGAACGGTTCCCACCACGGGGTCTTTCCTGAGTGTGTGGACTCTAGTGCTTGGAAAACACCTCTGATAAGTAGGCCTTTCCTCCTGACACCATGTTAATAGACCTGACCCCGTGACATCAGAGGACACAAAGGTCACAGGTTGGGCTGTGATATCTACGCATAGGGGATATCCATCCATATACACTGAGTGTACAAAACATTAGGAACACCTTCCTAATATTGAGTTGCACCCCATTTTGGCTTCAGAACAGCCTCAATTCGTCGGGGCATGGACTCTACAAGGTATTGAAAAGCGTTCCACAGGGATGCCGGCCCACAAGCGTCACGGCACTCGTCTGAAGTTGGTACCGCTGAACTCTGCCAACTTCTGTCTGTAGCTTCCGAATAGTTTGGGCTACACACTCATATGACCCTTTTATGGAAAGGTGAGTCTCTCACAAACATGTACATGTCGGTTTTTTGGCCTCACAAGACTCATCTGAAGGCAGCCCAGTAGCAGTTTCAGTGACTGAGTGGACAAAACATTAAGAACACCTCTTTCCATGACATAGTCTGACCAGGTGAATCCAGGTGAAAGCTATGATCCCTTACTGATGTCACTTGTTAAATCCACTTCAATCAGTGTAGATGAAAGGGAGGAGACAGGTTGAAGAAGGATTTTTAAGGCTTGAGACAATTGAGACATGGATTGTGTATGTGTGCCATTCAGAGGGTGAATGGGCAAGACAAAATATTTAAGTGAACAGGGTATGGTAGTAGGTGGCAGCTGCAACGCTGCTGGGATTTTCACGCTCAACAGTTTCCTGTGTGTATCAAGAATGGTCCACCACCCAAGGGACATCCAGCCAACTTGACACAACTTTGGGAATTATTGGAGTTAACATGGGCCAGCATCCTTGTGGAACGCTTTCGACACCTTGTAGAGTCCATGCCCTGACGAATTGAGGCTGTTCTGAGAGTAAAAGGGAGTGAAACTCAATATTAGGAAGGTGTTCCTAATGTTTTGTACACTCAGTGTACATTATCCGTCTCTGTGGACCAATGCCAGAGAATGTAAAGGGAACTAAATAGGATGCTGACAAGATTGTCAAAGTGAATCTCGTAGTAACCTCCCGAGTGGCGAAGTGGTCTAAGGCACTGCATCGCAGTGCTAACTGTGCCACTAGAGATCCTGGTTCGAATCTAGGCTCTGTCGTAGCCGGCCACGACCGGGAGACCCATGGGGCGGCACACAATTGGCCCAGCGTCGTCCAGGGTAGGGGAGGGAATGGCCGGCAGGGATGACGTTTGCAATGCCAGGGTTGTGGGTTCGATTCCCATGGGGGGCCAGTATGAAAAAAAAAAAAAAATAATAATGTATGCACTCACTAACTGTCAGTCGCTTTGGATAAGAGCATCTGCTAAATGACGTAAATGTATGAATCTTAAATCACAACAACAGCAAGTATAACCAACATGTCTGAAGGCAGGTAAATTGTATCACTCTGTGGACAGTGATTAAAGCTGCTATTATCACTCTGTGGCCAGTGATTAAAGCTGCTATTATCACTCTGTGGCCAGTGATTAAAGCTACTAGTATCACTCTGTTTAAAGTGCTAGTATCACTATGTGGCTGCCAGTATCACTCTGTTGCCAGTGTTTAAAGCTGCTAGTGTGACTCTGTGGACAGTGGTGCCTTTGGTGTGGGAAAGAAAATGTAGTGAAAAATAAATGTTTATAATAATGAATCATTACAACCTTAGTTTGGAGTTTCCAAGCATAATAAAACATTAACCCTGAGAGAGTGTAGCGCTGAAGTCTGCACTGCAGCAAGGCTTAGCTGGAATCACATAGCCTGCTTCTTCCTCTCTCTGGAGGAGAACCACGTAGCCTGCTTCTTTCTCTCTCTGGAGGAGAACCACGTAGTCTCCCTCTTTCTCTCTCTGGAGGAGAACCACGTAGCCTGCTTCTTCCTCTCTCTGGAGGAGAACCATGTAGCCTTCCTCTTTCTCTCTCTGGAGGAGAACCATGTAGCCTGCTTCATCTTTCTCTCTCTGGAGGAGAACCATGTAGCCTGCCTCTTTGACTCTCTGGAGGAGAAAAATGTTGCCTGCCTCTTACTCTCTCTGGAGGAGAACCATGTAGCCTGCCTCTTTCTCTCTCTGGAGGAGAACCATGTAGCCTGCCTCTTTGACTCTCTGGAGGAGAAAATGTCGCCTGCCTCTTCCTCTCTCTGGAGGAGAACCACGTAGCCTGCCTCTTCCTCTCTCTGGAGGAGAACCACGTCGCCTGCCTCTTCCTCTCTCTGGAGGAGAACCACGTAGCCTGCCTCTTTCTCTCTCTGGAGGAGAACCACGTAGCCTGCCTCTTCCTCTCTCTGGAGGAGAACCACGTAGCCGGCCTCTTTGACTCTCTGGATGAGAACCAAAGATATTAGAATATACAGTACGTACACACTAGCAAACTAGCAAACGTGGGAAGAGGAGTTTCATTTACACCAGTCTGTAAACAGTATTCACAGCCACATATGAGTATGCTTAAATTTACCCATACGAACAAATGCTAGTGTTTACTATAGAATACTGTACTACATACTGTAGTATCCCTCAATCATGTGTAGTACTTACTGTAGAATGTTTTAATATACTGTAGAATACTATAGTAAATATTATTGTTATCCCAAAAAAAAAAACACTGTAGTAAATACCACAGTAATGTTTGCAAAAACACTACAATCCGCAAAAACACTACATTTTTTTCTTTTTTCTAACTATAGTAAATACTACAGTATTTAATTTTCATATACCCTTCCCATTCCCCTCCCCCATATCCCAATTTGTGCCACCGATAAGTGAAAATCCTACATGCCAAGTATAGACCATATCTTGTGTTATAGAAAAGAGCAGAAGCTCTGAACTATCCGTTCAGACCCCAGGCCTACCTACCTGCAGGCTATGGAAAATGTGCTATTTTAGCATTTCTCCAGTAGGTTTCCTGAAGGAGAAAGCTTCCACTTCTATGTCAAAGATAATTAAACAAAAACACTATAGTAAATACTAGTGTCATTTCTGCAAAAACACTACAGTACATATGACAGTATACTACAGTCCGCTAAAACACTACAGTAAATACTAAAGTATACTACAATCAGCAAAAACACTACATTAATTACTATAGTATACTACAATCCGCAAAAACACTGCATTAATTACTACTGTATATACAACCGTTTTTTTTTACTACAGTATTTTTACTATAGTTAACTGTAAATACTACAGTACGCTACAGTAAATACTACTAGACTTTAGTCTGCAAAAACACTACAGTATATACTAAGGTTTTCTTTTACTACAGTATTTATACTATAGTTAACTGTAAATACTACAGTATGCTACAGTAAATACTACAGTATTCACTGTAGTGTTTTTGCTGTGTTTTTGCAAAAGCACTACAGCAAATACTACAGCAAAGTCGGCAAAACACTACAGTGAATACTATAGTATTTACACCATAGTATAGTATTTTTTCATGTGGGAAGGTACATTTGACTAGCTTTAGTTTAGGTCCATGTGAGTATGCTTTAGTTTAGGTCCATGTGAGTATTCTTTAGTTTAGGTACATGTGAGTATGCTTTAGTTTAGGTACATCTGAGTATGTGAAGACCTATGCGACAACCTACTTTAAAAACCTCCTAGAATAGTTTTTCTCAATCTCTTAATAGTTCCACTACGGCATGTGTAGAAAATTCCAGAGAAACCCATAAACTCACTCACCTTCCCCTTGCCTCCCCTCCCCTCCCTTTTTACCCCTCCCCCTGGTAGGGCCTTGGTGCAGGCTGCTTTGGGTAAGGCCTCAGTGCATTTCACTTTAATTTCATCTCCTTTGAGTAACTGAAACCAGCAGCCAGAGAGAGAGAGGGGGACCAGGAGGCAGGGAGAGAGGGAGAGAGAAAGGGGAGAGAGAGGGAGCGGGCGGGCGCGCGGGGGACTGAGGATGAAGAGAGAGAGGGGAGAGAGAGGGAGCGGGGGACAGATGAGGGAGAGAGAGGGGAAAGAGAGGGAGCGGGAAGGGGACTGAGGAGGGAGAGAGAGAGGGAGCGGGCGGGGGACTGAGGAGGGAGAGAGAGAGAGAGAGCTGGCCTTTGCTTTATAATGTCCTCCATGTGTTTTTCATGAAAAGAGAGAAGCAGAATATCTCCTCACTCTTAAACTCATAGTAATGTGTTATAGTGTCTATTCCAGATCTGGGTTGTTTTTCTCTCTCTCTCTCTCTCTCTCTCTCTCTCTCTCTCTCTCTCTCTCTCTCTCTCTCTCTCTCTCTCTCTCTCTCTCTCTCTCTCTCTCTCCCCTCTCTTCCTTTACAGTCAAATGGTGAAAACTTGACCACCCTGCCAGAACAATCCCCCAGGTCTCAACGTTGCTTAGTCACAAACAACAGAACGTATTTGTATTGCCTCAAGAGTTCATCACTCTTTTTGTGTCCATATAAAGTACACACAGATCCAACCCTGCCATCGTTCACTGACGTGACCCTATGTTGATGTGATGACGCCCTGATACTCTTGTTCTATTGGCTTTCTCAGTGAGACTCCAGGAGGCTGACAAAGGCACTTAGAGGGAGACATTTTATGTCTATGAAACACTGAAGATTTCCTGAAATAACCATTACATTTTAAATAGACTGGACTTTTTATCCACATGAATAATCAACACCTTCTCGCTGACATCAAAACATAATTGGTACAAGATAATTCCTGCTACAATATTGTAAATGGAGTTTTCTGGACAGAAAATGACGCCCAAAGTGTCTTCCAAGATGCTCTTAGACGGTGGTTTTAGAAAGGAGGTTCTAATCTGTTTTTCATTGGAACTTGCTGTGTCACATCTTTCATCTGGATGATGTGACAATGACGAGTCACATATGATGCTTCTGATTATCATGGGCTCAGTCTAATGAAACCCAGAATTGCAGCATCTACACAGAAAGCAGAATCAATAGTTACCTGACAATGAGAGAAGAGAGAGAGCGGTCATGAGCTCATGGGTTCCTTAGTTCTTCTGCAAAAAAAATAATTAAAGTTTGATAAATGTAGATAAACTTGGATTTTTTCACAAGGACTTATACAGGATACTACCCTCTATATCAAAACCTTCAAACCAAATCAAAATTCCATACCTAAAACCTTGATTTTGGACAAAATTACCTGAATGGATTATTACTACAAAGGACTATCAAGAAAAAAACATTGAACAAACCAAAACCTGCAGAAGAAACACAACGGAATCCCGGAAATACCATCCAACACAAAACTGAGTGAGTAATGTTCAATCAGTATTTAGTCAGCCACCAATTGTGCAAGTTCTCCCACTTAAAAAAATGAAAGAGGCCTGTAATTTTCATCATAGGTA
Source organism: Coregonus clupeaformis (assembly GCF_020615455.1). Lineage (NCBI taxonomy): Eukaryota > Metazoa > Chordata > Actinopteri > Salmoniformes > Salmonidae > Coregonus > Coregonus clupeaformis. The sequence goes on from NC_059220.1 coordinate 4,856,668, forward strand.
CACGTCAACTATGACAGACAAACTGAGGGAAAAAAATCCAGAAAATCACATTGTAGGATTTTTTATGAATTTATTTGCAAATTATGGTGGAAAATAAGTATTTGGTCACCTACAAACAAGCAAGATTTCTGGCTCTCACAGACCTGTAACTTCTTCTTTAAGAGGCTCCTCTGTCCTCCACTCGTTACCTGTATTAATGGCACCTGTTTGAACTTGTTATCAGTATAAAAGACACCTGTCCACAACCTCAAACAGTCACTCTCCAAACTCCACTATGGCCAAGACCAAAGAGCTGTCAAAGGACACCAGAAACAAAATTGTAGACCTGCACCAGGCTGGGAAGACTGAATCTGCAATAGGTAAGCAGCTTGGTTTGAAGAAATCAACTGTGGGAGCAATTATTAGGAAATGGAAGACATACAAGACCACTGATAATCTCCCTCGATCTGGGGCTCCACGCAAGATCTCACCCAGTGGGGTCAAAATGATCACAAGAACGGTGAGCAAAAATCCCAGACCCACACGGGGGGACCTAGTGAATGACCTGCAGAGAGCTGGGACCAAAGTAACAAAGCCTACCATCAGTAACACACTACGCCGCCAGGGACTCAAATCCTGCAGTGCCAGACGTGTCCCCCTGCTTAAGCCAGTACATGTCCTGGCCCGTCTGAAGTTTGCTAGAGTGCATTTGGATGATCCAGAAGAGAATTTGGAGAATGTCATATGGTCAGATGAAACCAAAATAGAACTTTTTGGTAAAAACTCAACTCGTCGTGTTTGGAGGACAAAGAATGCTGAGTTGCATCCAAAGAACACCATACCTACTGTGAAGCATGGGGGTGGAAACATCATGCTTTGGGGTTGTTTTTCTGCAAAGGGACCAGGACGACTGATCCGTGTAAAGGAAAGAATGAATGGGGCCATGTATCGTGAGATTTTGAGTGAAAACCTCCTTCCATCAGCAAGGGCATTGAAGATGAAACGTGGCTGGGTCTTTCAGCATGACAATGATCCCAAACACACCGCCCGGGCAACGAAGGAGTGGCTTCATAAGAAGCATTTCAAGGTCCTGGAGTGGCCTAGCCAGTCTCCAGATCTCAACCCCATAGAAAATCATTGGAGGGAGTTGAAAGTCTGTGTTGCCCAGCGACAGCCCCAAAACATCACTGCTCTAGAGGAGATCTGCATGGAGGAATGGGCCAAAATACCAGCAACAGTGTGTGAAAACCTTGTGAAGACTTACAGAAAACGTTTGACCTGTGTCATTGCCAACAAAGGGTATATAACAAAGTATTGAGAAACTTTTGTTATTGACCAAATACTTATTTTCCACCATAATTTGCAAATAAATTCATAAAAAATCCTACAATGTGATTTTCTGGATTTTTTTTTCTCATTTTGTCTGTCATAGCTGACGTGTACCTATGATGAAAATTACAGGCCTCTCTCATCTTTTTAAGTGGGAGAACTTGCACAATTGGTGGCTGACTAAATACTTTTTTCCCCCACTGTATATCTGAAACCAAAAAACATAACACAATAATCTCTAGGTAATTTTGCTATATAAAGATTAGTAAATAAGGCTACTAAGCTACCAAGCTGCTAGGACAGAACAGACCTGGCTGCAACATCAATTAGCACTGAAGTGTGAAGTGAGATGTGTGAAAACTCTTGAGCCTAACAATGGCAGGAGAGTTTCACAGCCTCCCCCACCCAAATGCAGAGGCCCTTGAAGCCCCTTCCCTCTGTGCAGAGGTCACTACAATAATGTACCCCTTGGATATGAAAAAGAACACTGCACAGAATAAGTACAAAAATAAGCTCCTCAAGGACAATCCAGAGACACTATTTGCTGACTGCTACAATGACGGGAATGTAAGCAACTTAATTTTCCACACAGACCATCCCCTGGCATGACACAGTGCTATAAGAGCACACTATCCCTACGTCAAGAGAGAGGGTATTGGACCAGGGTGAAAACTCAGAATACTAGACATTTAGGAAATTGAAGCAACCTCTGACAACGTGTACAAGTCTGGGACAGTAATGGTGCAGGGCATCCTCATGCAGTTCCAGCAGGACTTTTACGGGATCAAAGAGAGAGTACAGCAGGAAAATCTCTCTCTCAGTGATGACTCCCCCATCCTGAGTGAGTCTGATCACACCTCTTCAAACTGTCCTGCAGATGAGGATAGTCACCCCCCCAGCAACTGAACACACCCAGGTCCCACAACTGCACTGGTCCTCCATCATTAAGAGGGATACATTCACAGAGCTGGAGAGAGTCATGGTGGAGCTCAGAGAGCTGGTCCACACAATCCAGACAGACAAGACCCGGAGGGCTGAAGGTGGAGATGGACGGCTGTCTGAGAGAGCTGGCTGAAGGTGGAGATGGACGGCTGTCTGAGAGAGCTGGCTGCACTCCGGACTGAGGTGAGAGAACTTAAGGAGGAGAGAGAGGAACACATGGCACAGCTAAATGCAGTGAAGGAGGAGGGAGAGGAACACATGGTACAGCTAAATGCAGTGAAGGAGGAGGGAGAGGAACACATGGTACAGCTAACAGCAGTGAAGGAGGAGGGAGAGGAACACATGGTACAGCTAAATGCAGTGAAGGAGGAGGGAGAGGAACACATGGTACAGCTAACAGCAGTGAAGGAGGAGGGAGAGGAACACATGGTACAGCTAACAGCAGTGAAGGAGGAGGTGAGAAGGCTGAGGTGTGACAGAGAGCAGGACACTCCCCCAGAGAAGCCAGCAGAACAGCCCACCTCAGACCCGGACCCAACACCACAATTGGACAGACAACACAGGACCCACCAACCCAACAGACCCCACCCCCTCCTAACAGCCCCCCTGTCAGCTCCCCCGATAGCTCTCCTGACAACCCCCACACACCCACTGAGGACAGACAAAAGCCAGAAATTGTGCTCCTCATTGACTCAAATGGCAAATACATCCAAGAATGGCTAAACTCTGGTGCCCAAAAAGTAGGCATACCCTGGATCTGTTGTCAGAGGACAGACTAGGGTCCCCCAGCCACATAATAATTCACACGTGCACAAATGACCTGAGGGCCCAGCAGGAAAGGGTGGCCACAGCACTACAAGGCAGCAATCCCAACTTTTGCCAGGACCATGAAGGACGTCACCCTCAACCAGCAGCCCCAGCACCTCACACAGGAGCAACAGAGCAATGGACACCCCGCCCCGACCAGCGAGACACACTCCCAGACTTGCGAGTCCTCCTCCCGAAGGACCTGCACCAAGAGAACACACGCCAAGAGGACCTACACCCAGACTACAGCTTCACCAGCCACACCCCAATCAGCTGAGACCACCCCAAACAAACCCTACCCACACCCTATATAGGACCCCCCCCCATGCCCCCCACCCCTGCATCAAAATGACAGCCACACATTTTCCCAGGCCGTGAGCGGAGCAAAAGGCCCAACCCCCACGAATACACCCACCCAAGACCAATCCTGAGACCTAAGAGGTATGTATCAGATGCTCAACATGCTCTGCTCAAACCTACTGTAATGGTCCGGGCCAAAACCACACGAAAACAACACTAGACACTATGGAACACAAAGCTTTTACTATCTCATCCTGGAATATACAAGGTCTGAGGTCATCTGCCTTTGGCCTAAAGATCAGGAAACCAGACTTCATCAAAGAAATCAGAAATACAGACATTGTCATCCTACAAGAAACATGGTATAGAGGAGACGGACCCACTGGTTGCCCTCTAGGTTACAGAGAGCTGATAGTCCCATCCACCAAACGACCAGGTGTGAAACAGGGAAGAGACTCAGAGACTCAGGGTGTATGCTAATTTGGTATAGAGCACACCTAACCCACTCCATTAAATTAGTCAAAACAGGAACATGGGTAGAAATTAATAAGGAAATTATCTCAACAGAGAAAAATGTCCTCATGTGTGCTACCAATATCCCCCCAATAGAATCCTCATACTTTAACGATGACAGCTTCTTCATCCTAGAGTGGGAGATGAACCATTTCCAGGCCCAGGGACATGTAGAAGTCTGTGGCATCCTCAAAGCCAGAACTGGACAATAACCTGACACTCTCAGCACACAGGGACAAACACCTACCTGGAGGTGACAGTATTCCCTCCCAAATATGCCCTCCTAGACACAACTATAGCAAAACAACCAACATCAATGGGTCACAACTCCTGCAGCTCTGTCACACGCTGGGTCTGTACATTTACATCATTTAGCAGACGCTCTTATCCAGAGCGACTTACATGAGCAATTAGGGTTAAGTGCCTTGCTCAAGGGCACATCGGCAGATTCTTCACCTAGTCGGCTCAGGGATTAGAACCAGCGACCTTTCGATTACTGGCACAAAGCTCTTAACCACTAAGCTACCTGCCGCCCATACCTATCCAACCAAAAACATAGAGACCCAGAAAACCTGAGTCTACGCCTTCACTTTGGTGAATCACTAAAACAATACAGAAATGCACTACGGAAAAAGAAGGAACAGCACGTCAGAAATCATGAAAATGTATGCACTCACTAACTGTACGTCGGATAAGAGCGTCTGCTAAATGACTAAAATGTAAATGTTATTGAATAATCCATAGAATCTAACCACTTCTGGGAAAACTGGAACACACTAAACAAACAACAACATGAAGAGCTATCTATCCAAAACGGAGATGTATGGATAAACCACTTCTCCAATCTTTTTGGCCCTATAACAAAGAACAAACAGCAAAAACATATACATGATCAAATACAAATCTTAGAATCAACTATTAAAGACTGCCTGAACCCACTGGATTCTCCAATTACATTGAATGAACTACAGGACAAAATACAAACCCTAAAATCCCAAAAGGCCTGTGGTGTTGATGGTATCCTGAATAAAATATACAGAACACAAATTCCAACTGGCTATACTTAAACTCTTTAACATCATCCTTAGCTCTGGCATCTTCCCCAATATTTGCAACCAAGGACTGATCTCCCCAATCCACAAAAGTGGAGACAAATTTGACCCCAATAACTACCGTGGGATATGCATCAACAGCAACCTTGGGAAAATCCTCTGCATTATCATTAACAGCAGACTCATACATTTCCTCAGTGAAAACAATGTACTGAGCAAATGTCCAATTGGCTTTTTACCAAATTACTGTACAACAGACCACGTATTCACCCTGCACACCCTAATTGACTAACAAACAAAACAAAACAAAGGCAAAGTCTTCTCATGCTTTGTTGATTTAAAAAAAGCTTTTGACTCAATTTGGCATGAGGGTCTGCTATACAAATTGATGGATATTGATGTTTGGGGAAAAACATACGACATTATAAAATCCATGTACACAAACAACAAGTGTGTGGTTAAAATTGGCAAAACATTTCTTTCCACAGGGCCGTGGGGTGAGACAGGGATGCAGCTTAAGCCCCACCCTCTTTAACATATATATATCAACGAATTGGCGAGGGCACTAGAACAGTCTGCAGCACCCGGCCTCACCCTACTAGAATCTGAAGTCAAATGTCTACTGTTTGCTGATGATCTGGTGCTTCTGTCCCCAACCAAGGACATTTTACATTTACATTTTAGTCATTTAGCAGACGCTCTTATCCAGAGCGACTTACAGTTAGTGAATACATATTTTTTTATACTGGCCCCCCGTGGGAATCGAACCCACAACCCTGGCGTTGCAAACGCCATGCTCTATCAACTGAGCTACATCCCTGCCGGCCATTCCCTCCCCTACCCTGGACGACGCTGGGCCAATTGTGCGCCGCCCATGAGTCTCCCGGTCGCGGCCGGCTGCGACAGAGCCTGGATTCGAACCAGGATCTCTAGTGGCACAGTTAGCACTGCGATGCAGTGCCTTAGACCACTGCGCCACTCACTCAGGACGGCCTACAACAGCACCTAGATCTTCTGCACAGATTCTGTCAGACCTGGGCTCTGACAGTAAATCTCAGTAAGGCAAAAATAATGGTGTCGAAAAAAGGTCCAGTTGCCACGACCACAAATACAAATTCCATCTAGACACCGTTGCCCTAGAGCACACAAAAAATTATGCATACCTCGGCCTAAACATCAGTGCCACAAGTAACTTCCACAAAGCTGTGAACAATCTGAGAGACAAGAAGGGCCTTCTATGCTATCAAAAGGAACATAAAATTCGACATACCAATTAGGATCTGGCTAAAAATACTTGAATCAGTTATAATTTAGAACACATTGCCCTTTATAGCTGTGAGGTCTGGGGTCGGCACACCAACCAAGAATTCACAAAATGGGACAAACACCAAATTGAGACTCCATATGCAGAATTCAGCAACGTAAAACACAAAATAATGCATGCAGAGCAGAATTAGGCCGATACCCGCTAATGATTAAAATTAAGAAAAGAGCCATTCAATTCTGCAACCATCTAAAAGGAAGCGATTCCCAAACCTTCCACAACTAAGCCATCACCTACAGAGAGATTAACCTGGAGAAGAGTCCCCTAAGCAAGCTGGTCCTGGGTCTCTGTTCACAAACACAAACAGACCCCACAAAGCCCCAGGACAGCAACATAATTAGACCCAACCAAATCATGAGAAAACAAAAAGAGAATTACTTGACACATTGAAAAGAATTAACAAAAAAACAGAGCAAACTAGAATCCTATTTGGCCCTGAACAGAGAGTACACAGTGGCATAATACCTGACCACTGTGACTGACCCAAACTTAAGGAAAGCTTTGACTATGTACAGACTCAGTGAGTATAGCCTTGCTATTATATTATATTATTATTATTATTGTTATTATTATTATTATTATTATTATTATTATTATTATTATTATTATTATTATTATTATTATTATTATTATTGAGAAAGGTTGATGTAGGCAGACCTGGCTCTCAAGAGAAGACAGGCTATGTGCACACTGCCCACAAAATGAGGTGGAAACTGAGCTGCACTTCCTAACCTCCTGCCAAATGTTTGACCATATTAGAGACACATATTTCCCTCAGATTACACAGAATTCGAAAACAAATCCAATTTTTATATACTCCCATATCTATTGGGTGAAATACCACAGTGTGCAATCACAGCAGCAAGATTTGTGACCTGTTGCCACAAGAGAAGGGCAACCAGTGAAGAACAAACACCATTGTAAATACCACCCATATTTATGTTTATTTATTTTCCCTTTTTTGCTTTAACTATTTGCACATCGTCACAGCACTGTATGTAGACATAATATGACATTTGAAATGCCTTTATTCTTTTGGAACTTTTGTGAGTGTGACTGTTCATTTTTTATTGTTTATTTCACTTTTGTTTATGATCTATTTCACTTGCTTTGGCAATGTAAACATATGTTTCCCATGCCAATAAAGCCCCTTGAATTGAATTGAGCATGAGAGAGAGGGGGTAGAGAGAAAGATAATAAAACAAAAACACTACATTAATTACTATTGTATATACAACAGTTTTCTATTATTTCAATTTTTTTGCTATAGTTAAATGTTAATACTGCAGTATACTACAGTAAATACTGCTAGACTTTAGTCCGCAAAAACACTACAGTGAATACTATAGTATTTATATCTTTGTATACTATATAATTATTTAGTGTGGGTACCTTGCCAAACAACAGAAAGTTGCCTAAAGCAGAAACTGACTGGCATCTAGACAGTTGTACCACAGTCAACTAGACTATTGTACCACAGTCAACTAGACTATTGTACCTCCGTCAACTAGAATATTGTACCTCCATCAACTAAACTATTGTACCACAGTCAACTAGACTATTGTACCTCCGTCAACTAGACTATTGTACCTCCATCAACTAAACTATTGTACCACAGTCAACTAGACTATTGTACCACAGTCAACTAGACTATTGTACCACAGTCAACTAGACTATTGTACCACCATCAACTAGACTATTGTACCACAGTCAACTAGACTATTGTACCAGTCATCTAGACTATTGTACCACAGTCAACTAGACTATTGTACCACAGTCAACTAGACTATTGTACCACCGTCAACTAGACTATTGTACCACAGTCATCTAGACTATTGTACCACAGTCAACTAGACTATTGTACCACAGTCATCTAGACTATTGTACCACAGTCATCTAGACTATTGTACCACAGTCAACTAGACTATTGTACCACAGTCATCTAGACTATTGTACCACAGTCATCTAGACTATTGTACCACAGTCATCTAGACTATTGTACCACAGTCATCTAGACTATTGTACCACAGTCTTCTAGACTATTGTACCACAGTCATCTAGACTATTGTACCACAGTCATCTAGACTATTGTACCACAGTCATCTAGACTATTGTACCACAGTCATAGAGTCATAGAGTTCAGTCTATTCTTGTCATAGTGGTATTTACTAACATGACTCACAGACATGACTCACGGACATGACTCACAGCACCCCACAGCAGGACAATGGGAGGATCAGTAACTAATCTAAACTAATTTGAGACACGAGGTGACTTCAATGACTTCCATATGTCAATTAAGCGCCTGTTTAAAATCGCAGCACTGCACTGAGTAGTGCTTTGACTTTAGGTGGAGTTAGATTGGAGTAAATCTGAGGTCATATTTTCTTAGCGAGAGAGAGGGAGAAACCCGGTGTCCTTAAAAGTCCCTTTTCTGTGGTCCGGGCCGGTCCAAAGCCCTGGGCCTGAAGGCTAGGAGGAAAACCACATGGCGATCCAGCCATGTTCTAATTCCTCCTCTGAATACCCTGGCAGGACCACTGCAAATACATTTGCATTTACATTTGAGTCATTTAGCAGACGCTCTTATCCAGATCGACTTACAGTTAGTGAGTGCATAATTATTTTTTTTCATACTGGCCCCCCCGTGGGAAATAGATCTTCAGCCTGAAGCTCAACTCATACACACACATGCACGTATACACGTATGCACGCACACACACACACACAGTTCTGCAATCCTATTCTACATCCTTTGGAGGAGGCTCCAATGTACTCCATTATAAATGATGATTCTGTGTGTCCCATTGTATCTGGAGGCTTTGTGTTAGTCGCTCTCTCTCTCTCTCTCTCTCTCTCTCTCTCTCTCTCTCTCTCTCTCTCCATGTTCACACCCGTCACCAGCCAGGCCACTTACAGTATGTGAGGCACCCTCTCTCTCTAACACACTATCTACACTAGATACTTCAGCTAGTGTAAATCTCAGAGACATGTCTGTGAATCACGTGGATGGGGGGGGGGAGGGGTAACGAACTCGACAGTTCATTTTGGGTGTTTTTCTGATGTTCTGATATTCAGTTTGGACTGAGTTTACAACTTTTTCAGATTTCAACAATAGAACGCACTGTAGTATTCCAATAGAATGCTCCGGAGAATTGCCTTCCAAGAATGCCATTAGTATTCCTTTGGAACGTGACAGGGTAAATCTCCTAATTCCTTTAAACGGTGTAAAGGGTTAAAGCTGTGGAATGGAGCAGGCGGTAGTGTCATTGGACTGCCCAGTAAGACCTTGGAAGATGGCAGGTAGAGAGAGATAGCTCACACCTGGACAGTGTTTTGATTCTACAGTTTCTCCCTGCCACAGATGCTCCCCAAACGGCTGGACCAATAAACCCTTCAAAAGTAAGCCATTACAGCAGCCTGCCTTGTTAATGTGGCTGTTGACTGGATGCAGACAGAGTATCTAAGGGTTGTGGTTTGTTTCATTTCACCTGTCTGGCCTGTGTGTCAGGGACTTACTGTGATAAGAACTCAGTGTGGGGATCACAACTGAAGCTCAGGAAAAACAACTCCAGTTGAGAGGACCCAGAGACGGAATCAGTGATTAGGCCACAAAGTGCATGTGACCGTCAGGAACCAAACATGAGTTATGTGTGTGCTAAAAGACCCTGTTATCCAACTGAGCTTGAGAGAGAGAGAGAGAGAGAGAGAGAGAGAGAGAGAGAGAGAGAGAGAGAGAGAGAGAGAGAGAGAGAGAGAGAGAGAGAGAGAGAGAGAGAGAGAGAGAGAGAGATTGGGGAGGGAGAGAGAGAGGGTGGGGAGGGAGAGAGAGAGAGAGAGAGTGGGGAGGGAGAGAGATTGAGAGAGAGAGGGGGAGAGAGAGAGAGAGAGAGAGAGAGAGAGAGGAGGAGAGAGAGAGAGAGAGAGAGAGAGAGAGAGAGAGAGAGAGAGAGAGAGAGAGAGAGAGAGAGAGAGAGAGAGAGAGAGAGAGAGAGAGAGAGAGAGAGAGAGAGGGGAAGGCTTCCATCTTCAGAAGGCGTTTGAGCTCTGCCCAGCAGGCTCCAGGCTTGTTGATTGTTGCTGACACCTCCTCATGGCTGAAAGCCTGGAGAGAACAAGGCAGGTGCCAGAACAACACTTCTGACCTACACATGCAGAGAACCAGACAGGTTCCAGAACAATACTTCTGATCTACACATGCAGAGAACCAGACAGGTTCCAGAACAACACTTCTGTTCTACACATGCAGAGAACCAGACAGGTTCCAGAACAATACTTCTGATCTACACATGCAGAGAACCAGACAGGGGCCAGAACAACACTTCTGATCTACACATGCAGAGAACCAGACAGGTTCTAGAACAATACTTCTGATCTACACATGCAGAGAACCAGACAGGTTCTAGAACAATACTTCTGATCTACACATGCAGAGAACCAGACAGGTTCCAGAACAACACTTCTGATCTACACATGCAGAGAACCAGACAGGTTCCAGAACAATACTTCTGTTCTGCACATGCAGAGAACCAGACAGGTTCCAGAACAACACTTCTGTTCTACACATGCAGAGAACCAGACAGGTTCCAGAACAATACTTCTGATCTACACATGCAGAGAACCAGACAGGTTCCAGAACAATACATCTGTTCTGCACATGCAGAGAACCAGACAGGTTCCAGAACAACACTTCTGATCCACACATGCAGAGAACCAGACAGGTTCCAGAACAACACTTCTGATCTACACATGCAGAGAACCAGACAGGTTCCTTGAACAACACTTCTGATCTACACATGCAGAGAACCAGACAGGTTCTAGAACAATACTTATGTTCTGCACACACATACATGCGAGGAGACAGACAGGGAGAAACCCCTTTCAAGTCACAGTGCTGAGGTGTTTATCCTGTTTGACTATCTTTTTTGAAAGCCACAGTAGTCGCTAAAACCTGGGTTATTTTGCGACAGAAAACAAGTATTTCCTCTTATTCTTTCAGAGAGTACCTCCTCGTATTACCCAGTTTCACTCCTTTAGTCCATTTTATTCTGTTTTGTGCGCACTGAAAACGACCGTGGGCAAACCTAATTGACGACATGAGCTTTATGAAGACATCATTCTCCTCTCTTGACCGTCCACACACACAACCCTCTACTAATCCTGATGGGTCATCTCAGCTGAACCTCAGTCAAGCTGGGTTCACCAGCTCTCTCTCTCTCTCTCTCTCTCTCTCTCTCTCTCTCTCTCTCTCTCTCTCTCTCTCTCTCTCTCTCTCTCTCTCTCTCTCTCTCTCTCTCTCTCTCTCTCTCTCTTTCTCACTCTCGCTCTCCATGTTCACACCCGTTCCCAGCTAGGCCACTTATGTGTGCATACCTCACTGAGGCACCCTCTCTCTCTAACATACTATCTACACTAGATACGTCAGCTAGCGTAAATCTCAGAGACATGTCCTTGGACCGCCCAGTAAGACCTTGGAGGATGGCAGGTAGAGAGAGATAGCTCACATCTGGACAGTGTTTTGATTCTACAGTTTCACCCTGCCACAGATGCTCCCCAAACGTCTGGACCAATAAACCCTTCAAAAGTAAGCCATTACAGCAGCCTGCCTTGTTAATGTGGCTGTTGACTGGACGCAGACAGAGTATCTAACGGTTGTGGTTTGTTTCATTTCACCTGTCTGGCCTGTGTGTCAGGGACTTACTGTGATAAGAACTCACTGTGGGGATCACAACTGAAGCTCAGGAAAAACAACTCCAGTTGAGAGGACCCAGAGACGGAATCAGTGATTAGGCCACAAAATGCATGTGACCGTCAGGAACCAAACATGAGTTATGTGTGTGCTAAAAGACCCTGTTATCCAACTGAGCTTAAGCCAACTGAGCTTGAGAGAGAGAGAGAGAGAGAGAGTGGGGAGGGAGAGAGAGAGGGTGGGGAGGGAGGGAGAGAGAGAGAGTGGGGAGGGAGAGAGAGAGGGTGGGGAGGGAGAGAGAGACAGAGGGGAGGGAGAGAGCGAGAGGGGGGAAGACATCCATCTTCAGAAGGCGTTTGAGCTCTGCCCAGCAGGCTCCAGGCTTGTTGATTGTTGCTGACACCTCCTCATGGCTGAAAGCCTGGAGAGAACAAGGCAGGTTCCAGAACAACACTTCTGATCTACACATGCAGAGAACCAGACAGGTTCCAGAACAATACTTCTGATCTACACATGCAGAGAACCAGACAGGTTCCAGAACAACACTTCTGATCTACACATGCAGAGAACCAGACAGGTTCCAGAACAATACTTCTGATCTACACATGCAGAGAACCAGACAGGTTCCAGAACAACACTTCTGATCTACACATGCAGAGAACCAGACAGGTTCCAGAACAACACTTCTGATCTACACATGCAGAGAACCAGACAGGTTCCAGAACAATACTTCTGATCTACACATGCAGAGAACCAGACAGGGGCCAGAACAATACTTATGTTCTGCACACACATACATGCGAGGAGACAGACAGGGAGAAACCCCTTTCAAGTCACAGTGCTGAGGTGTTTATCCTGTTTGACTATCTTTTTTTGAAAGCCACAGTAGTCGCTAAAACCCGGGTTATTTTGCGACAGAAAACAAGTATTTCCTCTTATTCTTTCAGAGAGTACCTCCTCGTATTACCCAGTTTCACTCCTTTAGTCCATTTTATTCTGTTTTGTGCGCACTGAAAACGACCGTGGGCAAACCTAATTGACGACATGAGCTTTATGAAGACATCATTCTCCTCTCTTGACCGTCCACACACACAACCCTCTACTAATCCTGATGGGTCATCTCAGCTGAACCTCAGTCAAGCTGGGTTCACCGGCTCTCTCTTTCTCTCTTTCTCTTTCTCTCTCTCTCTCTCTCTTTCTCTCTCTCTCTCTCTCTCTCTCTCTCTCTCTCTCTCTCTCTCTCTCTCTCTCTCTCTCTCTCTCTCTCTCTCTCTCTCTCTCTCTCTCTCTCTCTCTCTCTTTCTCACTCTCGCTCTCCATGTTCACACCCGTTCCCAGCTAGGCCACTTATGTGTGCATACCTCACTGAGGCACCCTCTCTCTCTAACATACTATCTACACTAGATACGTCAGCTAGCGTAAATCTCAGAGACATGTCCTTGGACCGCCCAGTAAGACCTTGGAGGATGGCAGGTAGAGAGAGATAGCTCACATCTGGACAGTGTTTTGATTCTACAGTTTCACCCTGCCACAGATGCTCCCCAAACGTCTGGACCAATAAACCCTTCAAAAGTAAGCCATTACAGCAGCCTGCCTTGTTAATGTGGCTGTTGACTGGATGCAGACAGAGTATCTAAGGGTTGTGGTTTGTTTCATTTCACCTGTCTGGCCTGTGTGTCAGGGACTTACTGTGATAAGAACTCACTGTGGGGATCACAACTGAAGCTCAGGAAAAACAACTCCAGTTGAGAGGACCCAGAGACGGAATCAGTGATTAGGCCACAAAGTGCATGTGACCGTCAGGAACCAAACATGAGTTATGTGTATGCTTAAAGACTCTGCTATCCAACTGAGCTGAAGCCTAGGCATTAACCCTGAAGACTAACCCGAGGTTACTCAGGTCAGCTCAAGTACTCGAGGGACACTTAACATGTAATGGCCTTTGAAATGCCTGTGAATAGCCTGTGAATAGCCTGTGAATACCTTGAAGTAGGTTTACGTTTTGCTAGGGTGTTGCAGACAACGATCTGCCTCTGGTGCCAAAGGTTGCATGGTCGAATCCAGTGATAGAAAGTTGTTTTTGTCATTTTTGTTTTAAGCCTATCCCAAACCTTAACCCTGACCTTAAAAATGAAGAGTTAAAGCCTAAACTTCACTTTAAACACAAAATTTGAAGTTCGAGAAACATGGATGAACGTCTAATTCTGACGTGAGACTGTGAGAGCTAGTTGCAGCGCGTGTGTGCTTGTGTTTCTGTGTGTATGTGTGTGTACGTACGTGTTTCTCCCGAGTGGCACAGTGGTCTAAGGCACTGCATCGCAGTGCTAGCTGTGTCACTAGAGATCCTGGTTTTAATCCAGGCTCTGTCGTAGCCGGCCGCGACCGGGAGACCCATGGGGTGGCGCACAATTGGTCCAGGGTAGGGGAGGGAATGGCCGGCAGGGATGAAGCTCAGTTGGTAGAGCATGGTGTTTGCAATGCCAGGGTTGTGGGTTCGATTCCCATGGGGGGCCAGTCTGAAAAAAATAATAATGTATGCACTCACTAACTGTAAGTCGCTCTGGATAAGAGCGTCTGCTAAATGACAAAAAATGTAAAAATGTTTCTGTGCCTGTGTGTGTGCGTGCCTGTGTGTGCGTGCCTGTGTGTGCCTGTGTGTGCGTGCCTGTGTGTGTGTGTGTGTGTGTGTGTGTGTGTGTACGTGTTTCAGTGTGTGTGTACGTTATTCGGTGTGTGTACGTGTTTCTGTGTGTGTGTGTGTGTGAGGGGTTTCAACAGAAGGCAGCTCCCTCATGAACTATGTGGCAGGCTGGTCCTATAGGTGATGCCAGACATTTGGAGTGGTTTATCCATTGCGGCTAGATTAACCAACACACACAGGAACAGGCACACACACACACACATACACACATTCGCAGGTTTTCATCAGATATAAAGCCAGTTTGCCTGTCCAAGGTAATGGAACACTCTGATCTCTTGCAGAGATCTGAAGGCTTCATGGTTAGGGGCCAAGATGTTAGAGCCAAGATGTCAGGGGCCAAGATGTTAGGGCCAAGATGTTAGGGGCCAGGATGTGAGCGAGATGTGCGAGAGACACTAGTTGGGTTATACTGTGAGTAGCAATGGTCATCGAAATTGTAAAAAATAAAAATTCAGGGATTTTGGTGGGAATTCAGGAATTGTCAAATGTAACTTTTTGGGGGGAGGAAATCACTCATAAATACAGTGCATTCGGAAAGTAGTCAGACCACTTGACTTTATCCACATTTTGCTACGTTACAGCATTATTCTAAAATGTGTTAAATCGTTTTTTCCCCTCTTCAATCTACACACAATACCCCATATTGACAAAGCAAAAACAAGTTTTAAGACATTTTTTCAAATGTATACAAAATAAAAAACTGAAATATTACATTAACATAACTATTCAGACCCTTTACTCAGTACTTTGTTGAAGCACCTTTGGCAGCGATTACAGCCTTGAGTCTTCTTGGGTTTGACGTTACAAGCTTGGAACACCTGTATTTGGGGAGTTTCTCCCATTCTTCTCTGCAGATCCTCTCAAGCTCTGTCAAGTTGGATGGGGAGCGTCGCTGCACAACACATTTCAGGCCTCTCCAGAGATGTTCGATCGGGTTCAAGTCCGGGCTCTGGCTGGGCCACTCAAGGACATTCAGAGATTTGTCCCGAAGCCACTCCTGTGTTGTCTTGGCTGTGTACTTAGGGTTGTTGTCCTGTTGGAAGGTGAACCTTCGCCCCAGTCTGAAGTCCTGAGCGCTCCGGAGCAGGTTTTCATCAAGGATCTCTCTGTACTTTTCTCTGTTCATCTTTCCCTCGATCCTGACTAGTCTCCCAGTCCCTGCCGCTGAAAAACATCCCCACAGCATGATGCTGCCACCACCATGCTTCACCGTAGGGATGGTGCCAGGTTTCCTCCAGATGTGACGCTTGGCATTCAGGCCAAAGAGTTCAATCTTGGTTTCATCAGACCAGAGAATCTTGTTTCTCATGGTCTGAGAGTCACTCCAAGCGGGCTATAATGTGCCTTTTTCTGAGGAGTAGCTTCTGCCTGGCCACTCTGCCATAAAGGCCTGATTGGTGGAGTGCTGCAAAGATGATTGTCCTTCTGGAAGGGCAAACCTAATTGATGACATGAGCTTTATGAAGACATCATTCTCCTCTCTTGACCGTTCACACACACAACCCTCTACTAATCCTGATGGGTCATCTCAGCTGAACCTCAGTCAAGCTGGGTTCACCAGCTCTCTCTCTCTCTCTCGCTCTCCATGTTCACTCCCGTCACCAGCCAGGCCACTTATGTGTGCATACCTCACTGAGGCACCCTCTCTCTAACACACTATCTACACTAGATACGTCAGCTAGCGTAAATCTCAGAGACATGTCCTTGGACCGCCCAGTAAGACCTTGGAGGATGGCAGGTAGAGAGAGATAGCTCACATCTGGACAGTGTTTTGATTCTACAGTTTCTCCCTGCCACAGATGCTCCCCAAACGGCTGGACCAATAAACCCTTCAAAAGTAATCCATTACAGCAGCCTGCCTTGTTAATGTGGCTGTTGACTGGATGCAGACAGAGTATCTAACGGTTGTGGTTTGTTTCATTTCACCTGTCTGGCCTGTGTCAGGGACTTACTGTGATAAGAACTCACTGTGGGGATCACAACTGAAGCTCAGGAAAAACAACTCCAGTTGAGAGGACCCAGAGACGGAATCAGTGATTAGGCCACAAAGTGCATGTGACCGTCAGGAACCAATCATGAGTTATGTGTATGCTTAAAGACTCTGCTATCCAACTGAGCTGAAGCCTAGGCATTAACCCTGAAGACTAACCTAAGGTTACTCAGGTCAGCTCAAGTACTCGAGGGACACTTAACATGTAATGGCCTGTAAATAGCCTGTGAATAGCCTGTGAATAGCCTGTGAATAGCATGTCAATACCTTGAAGTATGTTTCCATTTTGCTAGGGTGTTGCAGACAACGATCTGCCTCTGGTGCCAAAGGATGCATGATCGAATCCAGGGATCCTGACTAGTTTCCCAGTCCCTGCCGCTGAAAAACATCCCCAGAGCATGATTCTGCCACCACCATGCTTCACCGTAGGGATGGTGCCGGTTTCCTCCAGACGTGACACTTGGCATTAAGGCCAAAGAGTTCAATCTTGGTTTCATCAGACCAGATAATCTTGTCTGAGTGTCCATAGGAACTCTGGAGCTCTGTCAGAGTGAACATCAGGTTCTTGGTCACCTCCCTGACCAAGGACCTTCTCCCCCGTTTGCTCAATTTGGCCGGGCGGATATCTCTAGGAAGAGTCTTGGTGGTTCCAAACTTTGGAGGCCACTGTGTTCTTAGGGACCTTCAATGCTGCATAAATGTTTTGGTACCCTTCCTCAGATATGTGCCTCGACACAATCTTGTCTCAGTGCTCTATGGACAATTCCTTCGACCTCATGGCTTGGTTTTTGCTCTGACATGCACTGTCAACCGTGGGACCTTATATTGACAGGTGTTTGCCTTTCCAAATCATGTCCAATCAATTGAATTTACCACAGATGGACTCCAATCAAGTTTTAGAAACATCTTAAGGATGATCAATGGAAAAGGGATGCACCTGAGTTCAATTTCGAGTCTCATAGCAAAGGGTCTGAATACTTATGTAAATAATAAATTTGCAAAAATGTCTAAAAACCTGTTTTCGCTTTGTCATTATGAGGTATTGTGTGTAGATTGATGAGGATCTTTATTTTGTTTAATCAATTTTAGAAGAAGGCTGTAACGTATCAAAATGTGGAAAAGGTCAAGGGGTCTGATTACTTCCCGAATGCGCTGTACATTTTCTTATTGTATCAGGTATTTTTTTATATTGTGTGAGAAAATTATACGTGCATTATTTGCATAAATACACTGGGTGTATTTGCATATATGAATACATTGACATAAAGGGTGGAACAGGGCTGCAACCACCAACAACGTGCTCTGTCTACCCTACCTGCACTCATTAATTACTGTTGTCACTTTCTCTTGCATAATTCAACAAGCATGTCGATATCAGGATACCCTCGAATAGAAAATCAACACGCTTGGCTCTAGATTCTAAACCTGTCTAAACATACTTTACATTGTTGGAGATCAGACATAATATCACTATAATCCGAGTGTTCATTTTCAGAAGTTGCTTTCATTTCAATGCTTCTAATTTGTAAACATTTCAACTGTACTATATATATATATTTTTTCAATTCCACAAAAAATGAAGACATCAAAATAAAGTTATCTTTCTTGTGATATAGTGTCGAGACGGTGCGTTAAATCCCAGACCAAACTTCTTGTAGATACAACAGAAAGACCCTGGCCGTGTTCGAATACCCATACTTGCTTCCTAAACAGTTTGAATATGCGAAAAAATAAAGTTTAATACGATACGACATTTTGAAAATCCAGTATACTTTAAATGCCCGGATGTCATACTCATTTTGGCTTTGACAACAGCTGATCAATATGGGGATGTGCTACCGAAATCAACAAATAGCTGCAAACAACGCAATCACGTATGAGTGTGCGAAAATAGAATGTTTAATAGTAAGTGACATTTCTTAAATCGAGTATGGTTTAAATGCCAGGATGGTATATTCATTTCGACTGTTCATCTAGTAGAATTGGAAGAGATGGGCTGCGAGCAATTATTTTTATTTATTTTAATTTTTTATTTAACCTTTATTTAACCAGGTAAGCCAGTTGAGAACAAGTTCTCATTTACAACTGCGACCTGGCCAAGATAAAACAAAGCAGTGCGATAAAAACAACAACACAGTTACATGTGGGGTAAACAAAACACAAAGTCAAAAATACAACAGAAAATAGTTACAATTTCGTATTAACACTGGAATGATAGATGTGCAAAAGATGATGTGCAAATAGAGATACTGGGGTGCAAATTAGCAAAATAAATAACAATATGGGGATGAGGTAGTTGGGTGGGGTAATTTCAGAATGGCTGTGAACAGGTGCAGTGATCGGTAAGCTGCTCTGATAACTGACGCTTAAAATTAGTGAGGGAGATAAGAGTCTCCAGCTTCAGAGATTTTTGCAGTTCGTTCCAGTCATTGGCAGCAGAGAACTGGAAGGAATGGCGGCCAAAGGAGGTGTTGGCTTTGGGGATGACCAGTGAGATATACCTGCTGGAGGGCAGACTACGGGTGGGTGTTGCTATGGTGACCAGTGAGCTAAGATAAGACGGGGATTTGCCTAGCAGTGATTTATAGATGACCTGGAGCCAGTGGGTTTGGCGACGAATATGTAGTGAGGGCCAGCCAACAAGAGCGTACAGGTCACAATGGTGGGTAGTATATGGGGCTTTGGTGACAAAACGGATGGCACTGTGATAGACTACATCCAATTTGCTGAGTAGAGTGTTGGAGGCTATTTTGTAAATGACATCGCCGAAGTCAAGGATCGGTAGGATAGTCCGTTTTACGAGGGCATGTTTGGCAGCATGAGTGAAGGAGGCTTTGTTGTGAAATAGGAAGCCGATTCTAGATCTAACTTCTGATTGGAGATGCTTAATGTGAGTCTGGAAGGAGAGTTTACAGTCTAACCAGACACCTAGGTATTTGTAGTTGTCCACATAGTCTAGGTCAGAACCGTCGAAAGTAGTGATTCTAGTCGGGTGGGCGGGTGCAAGCAGCATTCGGTTGAAGAGCATGCATTTAGTTTTACTTGTGTTTAAGAGCAGTTGGAGGCTACGGAAGGAGTGTTGTATAGGGATGAAGCTCGTTTGGAGGTTTGTTAACACAGTGTCCAATGAAGGGCCAGATGTATACAAAATGGTGTCGTCCGCATAGAGGTGGATCCGAGCGTCACCAGCAGCAAGAGCGACATCATTGATATACACAGAGAAAAGAGTCAGCCTGAGAAATGAACCCTGTGGCACCCCCATAGAGACGGCCAGAGGTCCAGACAACAGGCCCTCCGATTTGACACATTGAACTCTATCTGAGAAGTAGTTGGTGAACCAGGCGAGGCAGTCATTAGAGAAACCAAGGCTATTTAGTCTGCCAATAAGAATGCGGTGGTTGACAGAGTCGAAAGCCTTGGCCAGGTCGATGAAGACGGCTGCGCAGTACTGTCTTTTATCGATCGCAGTTATAATATCATTTAGGACCTTGAGCGTGGCTGAGGTGCACCCATGACCAGTTCGGAAACCGGATTGCATAGCGGAGAAGGTACGGTGGGATTTGAAATGGTCGGTGATCTGTTTGTTAACTTGGCTTTCAAATACTTTCAAAAGGCAGGTCAAAATGGATATAGGCTGTAACAGTTTGGATCTAGAGTGTCACCCCCTTTGAAGAAGGGGATGACCGTGGCAGCTTTCCAATCTCTGGGGATCTCAGACGTTACGAAAGAGAGGTTGAAAAGGCTAGTAATAGGGGTTGCGACAATTTCGGCTTCTAATTTCGGCTGCTAGAAAGAAAGGGTCCAGATTGTCTAGCCCAGCTGATTTGTAGGGGTCCAGATTTTTCAGTTCTTTTAGAACATCAGCTGTCTGAATTTGTGTGAAGGAGAAGCGGGTGGGGGCATGGGCAAATTGCAGCGGAGGGTGCAGAGCTGGTGGCCGGGTTAGTGGTAGCCAGGTGGAAAGCATGGCCAGCCGAAGCAAAATGCTTGTTGAAGATTTATCGGTGGTGACAATGTTTCCTAGCCTCAGTGCAGTGGGCAATTGGGAGGAGGTGCTCTTATTTTCCATGGACTTTACAGTGTCCAAAACTTTTTGGAGTTAGCGCTACAGGATGCAAATTTCTGTTTGAAAAAGCTAGCCTTTGCTTTCCTAACTGATTGTGTATATTGGTTCCTGACTTCCCTGAAAAGTTGCATATCGCGGGGGCTGTTCGATGCTAATGCAGTACGCCACAGGATGTTTTTGTGCTGGTCAAGGGCAGTCAAGTCTGCGGAGAACCAGGGGCTATATCTGTTCTTAGTTCGGAATTTTTTGAATGGGGCATGCTTATTTAAGACTGAGAGGAAAGCACTTTTAAAGAACAACCAGGCATCCTCTACTGATGGAATGAGGTCAATATCCATCCAGGATACCCGGGCCAGGTCAATTAGAAAGGCCTTCTCGCTAAAGTGTTTTAGGGAGCGTTTGTTGTATTTGGGGATGGACATTTCTGAATTTTTGGTGGCCTTCCTAAGCCAGGATTCAGACACTGCTAGAACATCAGTGTTGGCGGAGTGTGTTAACGCAGTGAATAACTCAAACTTAGGGAGGAGGCTTCGGATGTTAACGTGCAAGAAACCAAGGCTTTACGGTTATAGAAGTCAACAAATGATAATGCCTGGGGAGTAGGAGTGATACTTGGGGCTACAGGGCCTGGCTTAACCTCTATATCACCAGAGGAACAGAGGAGGAGTAGAATAAGGATACGGCTAAAGGCTTTAAGTACTGGTCTTCTAGTGCGTTGGGTACAGAGAAAAAAAGGGGCAGATTTCCAGGCGTTGTAGAATAGATTTAGCGCTAGGACAGACAAGGATATGGAAGGATATGAGTACAGTGGAGGTAAACCTAAGCATTGGGTAACGATGAAAGAGATAGCATCACTGGAGGCACCGATTGAGTCGGTCTCCGCGTGTATGGGGGGTGGGACAAAGGAGCTATCTAAGGCAGGTTGAGCTGGGCTGGGGGATCTACAGTGAAATAGTACAATAAGAAATAACCGAAACAGCAATAAGCAAGGCATATTTACATGTGAGAGAGGCATAAAGCAATCACAGGTGTTATTCGAGAGAGCTAAGACAACAGCTGGTAATGGCGACAAAGTTTGGGCTGAGGCTAAACATAAACAGGATGTGGTACCATATAAAGGAACAGTCCAGCAGGCATCAGCTGTATAGCTGAGTTATCATAAGGTCCTGTGAACAGCAATAGGAGAGTTCGGAGGTAGTTTGGGGGCTGCTATAGCACTGGCGAGCAAGAGGCCACGGCTAGCGTATGCTAGTGGGCCGGGGCTAGCAGATGGATCTTCGTGGTCGACGTCGTAACGGGAAGCCTGTTGTGACCACATAAGACAATTTCGTCGGCAGAACAGTCGTTTTCGATCGGCGGGGCTCCGTGTCAACACTAGGAGGTCCCGTCCGGTTGACAGAGAGGTAGATAGCCGGGAGATGGGCCTGGCTCGATTCTAGCTCAAGGCTGATTAGCCAACAACAACATCCATTTGGTTGCAGCTAGCTAGTTGCGATGATCCGGTGTTAAAGGTCCAGGGATTCAGTGATTCCGGCAGAAAACCGAAATGTTCTGGGTCGATAACGCGCTGTGCAGACAGTGCAGACTGGCCGATAATAGTCCAGGCTAGAGCTGGCTGGTAGGTAGTGCAGGCCACGGACAATGGTGAAAAACCGCTAACAGTGGCTAATAGCAAGTAGCTAGTTAGCTGGCTACTCCCGTCCAGTAGACAGAGAGGTAGATAGCCGGGATATGGGCCTGGCTCGAGGCTAGCTCAAGGCTAACTGGTGCTTGATTCGGGGGCAGTGGTGATTAGCCAAACAGCAACATCCATTCGGTTGCGGCTAGCTAGTTGCGATCCGGTGTTAATGTCCAGTGATTCAGTTATTCCGGCAGAAAATCCGATGTTCTAGGTGAAAACCGCTAACGGTGACTAATAGCAAGTAGCTAGTTAGCTGGCTAGCTAGTTTCAACTGGAGATTCTAGATAAAAGGTAAGTCAATAATATAATCCGTTCCACATTGAGTGAGGATGGTAGCAGGAAAGTATATTTTGTAGAAGGATGAAAAGTGTGATAGGGAAATATGTATGAAAAATACAAAAAAATACAAAAAACAGGCTATTTACACAGACACACAACAAAGAACACGACCGCACTGCTACGCCATCTTGGAAACATTCAGGATAGGCCCTAGTTCTCTTCAAGTAGCCAAAACAACAAAACTAGGCTACTTAATTGGCAAGATGCCCGAAGCTTCTGAGATGGTGTTCAAATGTAAGCTAAGAAGTTTTTGTTTTCCTTAAAATGATCAAGAGTATTGCACCTTAGGCTATATATATGCTAAGTCTTTATTTTTTACCCAAAGTGGATTTCTGTTTTCTCACTGAAAAGTGTTTCTTATTGTCTTGGCCTTCATCAGCGCTTTTAAACTAAATACTAAACCATCTTTTGATTTCTGAATGTGTCAGCAACAGGGACTCAGGATGTGGCTGCGTTATTGATGTCATGTTGATCAGGCCTTTTGATTTGAACATACGGATTGTTTTAGTTTTGTAGGATAGGCTACTGTTACAGGAGGGGGTCACAGTTCCAGAGCGACCCACTAGGTGTCATCCTCCGACAACCTTAGGCACCTCCTCACTCACAGTCTGGACTAATCAGTATCCTATTGGTGTCACCTGTGTCTACCTGTTCACCTGTGTATTTATGCCCTCTGTTCCTTTGCTCAGTTTTCTCTGTTAGTTTCTCTATGTCCAGCAGTACTACTCAGTGTCTGATCGGAGACCTATGTACAGGTACTTGAGAAGTGTTCTTCCTGTTTCGTTATTTGTTTCAGTCATAGGTAGGTTTTTGGCTGTCAGCCGGTTTTTGGAGACTTATTTGCCCCGCCTTTCTTTTATCGTGATAAGTCCGTTATTTTGTATTCTGGCTTTGGGACCACCAGTAAAGATCCTTGTTTTACCATCTCTGCCTACTGCCTACTGTATATCCTGCACCGCACCTGGGTCACACCTCACACCAACCCTTACAGAAAACTGAGCCAATATGGATCCAGCGGAGGCAGCACAGTATCAGAGCACATTTGCAACACAGGGAGCTATGCTGAAAAAACACGACCGCAGCCTTCAACAGATCGCCAAGAATCTCCGCCAGCTGACGATCACCGTGCAGAGCCGGGTGGACACCTGACCAGCCCCGGCAGCCGGCGGAGTGGAAGCCGTGGCAGCAGGAGTGACAGTTCGGAGAGTTCGGAGGTAGGTATGACAGACGTCCAGAGGGCTGCAGGGGATTCCTCACCCAGTGCTCCCTGGTATTCAGCCTACAACCCTCCTCCTTCCCGACGAAGCAGGGCCGGGTGGCCTACATCATCACTCTGTTGACGGGTCGGGCCTTTTCCTGGGCTATCGCGGAGTGGGAGAGCCAAACTCCGGCGTGCTCCGACTCTTACCAATTCACCCGGGAGCTACGCAAGGTGTTTGACACCTCTCGGGTGGTGTCGGGGCACAAGGGCGGGAGGCGGCTCATGGCCTGTCGGCAGGGTGACCGTTCGGTGGCGGACTGCTACGTGGAGTTCTGGACCCGGGTTCGAAAGGCAGGATGGGAGGAGGCCGCCCTGGTCGTCCTTTACGCGCAGGGGCTATCGGAGGGGATGAAGGACGAACTCACCTTCAGGGAGCTGCCTGAGAGACTTGACGGCCTCATCGAACCCTCTGTGCGGGTATACTATCGGCGTCATGAGAGGGCGCATGATAGAGGGATGACGCAAGGCGCGCCTCCGCGTCCCCCTATCAACCCGGAGGCTTTCCGCCAATTCTGGGAGGCGGCGCCTCAGGAGGAGGCTATGCAGCTGGGGACGGCGCACTTGTCCAGAATGGAGAGGCAGAGGCGTCTGTGCCAGGGACGTTGCCTGTACTGCGGTCAGGCAGGTCACCACTGAGTCATGCCCGGAGAAGCCAGGAAATGGGAGGGCTCGCTAGTATCGGGAGGGGTGCTAGCGAACCGGAACCGAAACCCCAACTCCAGAGACTCCCGGACTTTTCTCCCCGTCAGGGTTCAGTGAGCCCGCGCTGCGCGTCGATTCTGGGGTCGCGGGAAACCTGATGGACGTGGGGCTGGCCCAAGGGTGGAGCGTTCCGTTACTCTCCCTCTTCGAGCCGGTTTCGGTCATGGGCCTGGACGGCCGGCCGTGGGGGTTGGGCTTCATCACCCAGCGCACTGTCCCCGTGCGTGTCCGGGTGGGGGAGGGGCTATGGGAGGATATCCAGTTTTTCATTGGGGACTCTCCGGAGTGTCCCCTCATCCTCGGGCACCCCTGGCTGGTCGCCCACAACCCCCGGATAGACTGCTCCACGGGGCGGCTCATCCTGGAGAGAGCTCTGCCCCCATCCTGTTCCGGTCTCCACCGACAACTCATCAGCCCAAACCACCATCCCAGACCACCTACAAGTCCTCACCTCTTCCCCAGGTCCCGCACTCCGAAACGCCTACCGCCTTAGCGGCGGTTGCCACCGGGAGGATGGCGGCTACAGACTACGTCACCGGCCCAGACCTGGCAGGTGTTCCCCGGGAGTATTGGGATCTGGGGGAGGTGTTTAGTAAGAAGCGTGCCAAGGGCCTACCTCCTCACAGGCCATACGACTGCGCTATCGATCTGGCCATGGGGGAGTATATCGACGAAGCTCTCGACGAGGGTCACTTCTTCTTCGTGGGGAAAAAGAAGGGTGGGCAGCGGCCGTGCATTGATTACCGGGCACTCAACGGCATCACGGTTAAGAACCGCTAGCCACTCCCCCTGATGACGACGGCATTCAAATCTTTACAGGGAGCCCTGGTCTTCACCAAGCTGGACCTACGTAATGCCTACAACCTGGTGAGGATTCGGGAGGGGGACGAATGGAAGACGGCTTTTAACACAACCAGTGGGAATTACGAGTACCAAGTCATGCCGTTAGGTCTAGCCAACACTCCTGCAGTGTTCCAGGCATTGGTCAATGACGTGCTCCGGGAACTCCTCGACTGCAGCGTCTTCGTGTATTTGGATGACATCCTAATATTTTCTAAGGACATGAGTGAACACCAGCAGCACGTTCGGCAGGTCCTCCAACGCCTTCTCCGTCACCAGCTCTACATCAAGGCGGAGTAGTGCGTGTTCCACACAGAGACAGTCTCCTTCCTGGGGTTCATCGTCACCCAGGGGGACCTACGGATGGACCCAGCCAAGGTTAGCGCGGTACTGGATTGGCCCCAGCCCTCATCCCTCAAGCAACTACAGCGGTTTTTAGGCGCTAATTTTTATAGGCGATTTATTCACAATTTTAGCTCCCTAGCCGCTCCACTGACAGCCCTCACCCAGACAAGCGTGCGCTCCTTCGCCCAGACCCCGGAAGCGGAGAACGCATTTGATGCGTTTAAGCGGCGCTTTACATCGGCCCCCGTCCTCGGGCATCCTGATCCGTCCCTGCCGTTCATTGTGGAGGTGGATGCTTCAGACATTGCGGTGGGAGCAATCCTGTCCCAGCAGTTCCTCACGGACGGTAAGAATCACCCCTGCGCGTTTTTCTCCCATCGGCTGTCCCCGGCGGAGCGGAATTACGACGTGGGGAACCGTGAGTTACTAGCGGTCAAGCTCGCCCTGGGGGAGTGGAGGCATTGGCTAGAGGGGGCCGCCCATCCATTCGTTGTATGGACGGACCATAAGAACTTAGCCTACATTCAGGGAGCCAAGAGGCTCAACTCGCGACATGCCAGGTGGGCGTTGTTCTTCACCAGATTCTGGTTCACCATCTCATACCGTCCGGAGTTGAAGAACACCAAGCCTGACGTGCTCTCCCGGCAGTTCGACCTCGTGGACCTGGTGGAATTGGACAACCCCATTGTCCCCAATGCCCTGATTGCTGCCCCAGTTTCGTGGGGAATCGATAGGCTTGTCAGAGCAGCGCTACGGCGGGAGCCCGATCCGGGCGGAGGTCCATCTGGGAGGATGTACTTACACAAGGCTGCGTGCTCGCGACTGCTTCAGTGGGCGCATTCGTATGACCTCACCAGCCATCCGGGGGGTGCCAGGATGTTTGAGTTCCAGCGTAGGAGGTTCTGGTGGCCATGTGCTGAGGGGGATACACGTGGCTGCTTGCCTGGTGTGCGCGCGCACTAAGAGCTCACGTCAGCCCGCGGCAGGGCTACTCCGACCCTTGCCTATCCCCAAGCACCCCTGGTCCCACATCTCGCTGGATTTCATTTCCACCCTACCCCCTCTGGTGGATGCACAGTCATCCTGGTCGTGGTGGACCAGTTTTCGAAGGCTGCCCACTTCATTCCCCTTCCCAAACTCCCGTCGGCCTGGGAGACGGCTAAGTTGGTGGTGCAGCACGTTTTATGGGTTCACGGCCTTCCCCAAGATGTGGTGTCGGATCGGGGCCCTCAGTTCACCTCCAGGTTCTGGAAGGCGTTCGCCACCTACCTCGGCGCCTCCGTCAGCTTGTCTTCCGGCTTCCAACCGCAGTCAAACGGGCAGACAGAGCGCGTCAACCAGGATCTGGAGGGGGTGCTGAGGTGCTACGCCTCCAGTAACCCAGCTACGTGGAGTCAGCGTCTGGTGTGGGCGGAGTACACCGTTCTCTGCTCATCCACCAGCCTGTCCCCCTTCCAGTGCCAACACGGGTACCAACCCCCCCCTATTCCCTGAGCAAGAGGAGGAGGCGGCAGGCCCATTGGTCCAGGCCCACATCTGTCGCTATCGCCGCACCTGGAGGCAGGTACGGGCGGCGCTTAAGCGGGCCTCGGTCAGGTCTCAACATCAACACCTGTTTTCTCGCCTGGGACAGAGGGTGTGGCTCTCCACGCGGGATCTTCCCCTCCGCGTGGAGTCCAGGAAGCTGTCCCCCCGGTTCGTCGGGCCATTCAGAGTGGTCTGGCAAGTCAACCCAGTGGCCTACCGCCTGCAACTTCCCCCACCATGCGGGTCCATCCCACATTCCATGTGTCCCTCCTCAAGCCGATCGCCACCTGTCCCCTGGCTCCCCTCCTCATCGTATTCCCACGCTGCGCCTCGTCGGAGGACAGCCGGCTTTTACTGTGGACCAGATCCTGGACTGCCGGCGGGTGGGGAGGGGTCTCCAATTTCTGGTGGACTGGGAGGGTTATGGGCCGGAGGAGCGGTCCTGGGTGCCCAGGAGGGACATTCTGGACCCAGGGCTGATAACAACATTCCGCCACCTCCACCCGGAGGCGCCGAGGTGAACGGCTGGGGCACTGTTACATGAGAGAGATGCAGTTCCGGAGCGACCCACTAGGTGTCATCCTCCGACAACCTTCGGCACCTCCTCACTCACAGTCAGGACTAATCAATATCCTATTGGTGTCACCTTTGTCTACCTGTTCACCTGTGTATTTATGCCCTCACTTCCCTGTGTTCCTTTGCTCAGTTTTCTCTGTTAGTTTCTCTATTTCCAGCAGTACTACGCAGTGTTGTCCCTGTTTCGTTATTTGTTTCAGTAGTAAGTAGTATTTCGTATTTTGGCTGTCAAACGAATTTCGGAGACTTAAATCCACCTGCATTCTGCCCCGCCCAACTACTCAGCCAATCAGGAGCCTCTACTGCTTTGCGGCCGTGGCATGCTGCATACTTTTTACTAAACGGTATGTGCTAAATTGTTTGTGACGATGAGTACATAGTATGCAGTTTAGTTATGTAGTATGCTAGCCATTTCTCACACACACACACACACACACACACACACACACACACACACACACACACACACACACACACACTCACACACAGAAACACGCACACACTGGGGCGAAACGCTGGGAGGCCAGATGTTACAGATTGCCCTTGGCAGTCCTCCACTGGGTGTTGGGAATAATAATACCTCACCAATTTCACAACTTATTTTCTCTGGAATAAATATCTGTTGTAAATGTCTGAGGCAAACAGAAGACAAGGCAGCAAGAAGAAGTTGGTCAGAGCATGGTGCCTGCAACACACGAGATATTGGTTAGATTCTCGCAAAGGTTGCTTTGAATTACAAAAATCATATGTTGTGTGCCCATATGTTGTGTTGCATATATTCCACAGCATCTTTGCTTCTCTGATAGACTTGTCATCACAATTAAACATGTTCCTGGGTTTAAAAAGGTAGCAAGGTTCTTACTGTAATATTAGAAATCATTCCTCTGTCGATTTAAGTGCCAGCCTTCTCTTATTTCACTAAGACTACCGGCAGACCTTAACACTGATCTCATTAAACTGTAGCCTATATAATCTGACACTCACTATGACCCTCTCCTCTCCTCTCCTCTCCTCTCCCTCCCTCCCTCTCCTCTCCTCTCCTCTCCTCTCCTCTCCTCTCCTCTCCTCTCCTCTCCTCTCCTCTCCTCTCCTCTCCTCTCCTCTCCTCTCCTCTCCTCTCCTCTCCCTCTCCTCTCCTCTTCTCGTCCTCGTCCTCGTCCTCGCCCTCTCCCTCTCCTCTCCCTCCACCTCACATACATTATATCCTATGAGTACCAGCCCCAGTCCCAGTCCCAGCCAGCCTCCTCTGTGTCTGGACTACAGGAGCTTGAATATGTACTGTACATGAACAGAACACAGTGTCATAGACACACATTCATGCGTGCACAAAAACACACGCACGCACGCACGCACACACACACACACACACACACACACACACACACACACACACACACACACACACACACACACACACACACACACACACACACACACACACACACACACACACACACACACACACACACACACACACACACACACAAACACAAACAATCTGCCTCTGGTTGACCTGGAACCAAAGTACATCAGCTCTCAGGGAGTAGGTAGGGCACGTTTCAGAGATGCACAATGGTTTGAGGAAAACAGATTCAAAGCACAAGCCTCATGCTGCTTGAGCTGCTGTTGTAACAGGCTGTATTGACTACTGTAGGGGCCCTATAGTTCCAGGCTGTATTGACTACTGTAGGGGCCCCTATAGTTCCAGGCTGTATTGACTACTGTAGGGGCCCTATAGTTCCAGGCTGTATTGACTACTGTAGGGGCCCCTATAGTTCCAGGCTGTATTGACTACTGTAGGGGCCCCTATAGGTCCAGGCTGTATTGACTACTGTAGGGGCCCCTATAGTTCCAGTCTGTATTGACTACTGTAGGGGCCCTATAGTTCCAGGCTGTATTGACTACTTTAGGGGCCCCTTTAGTTCCAGGCTGTATTGACTACAGTAGGGGCCCTATAGTTCCAGGCTGTATTGACTACTTTAGGGGCCCCTATAGTTCCAGGCTGTATTGACTACTTTAGGGGCCCCTTTAGTTCCAGGCTGTATTGACTACAGTAGTGGCCCCTATAGTTCCAGGCTGTATTGACTACTGTAGGGGCCCCTATAGTTCCAGGCTGTATTGACTACTGTAGGGGCCCTATAGTTCCAGGCTGTATTGACTAAAGTAGGGGCCCTATAGTTCCAGGCTGTATTGACTACAGTAGGGGCCCTATAGTTCCAGGCTGTATTGACTACTGTAGGGGCCCTATAGTTCCAGGCTGTATTGACTACAGTAGGGGCCCCTATAGTTCCAGGCTGTATTGACTACAGTAGGGGCCCTATAGTTCCAGGCTGTATTGACTACAGTAGTGGCCCCTTTAGTTCCAGGCTGTATTGACTACAGTAGTGGCCCCTTTAGTTCCAGGCTGTATTGACTACTGTAGGGGCCCTATAGTTCCAGGCTGTATTGACTAAAGTAGGGGCCCTATAGTTCCAGAGGAGAGCATCATGGGAATACAACAAGCTCAGATGCAAGCCAAACAGCCAATAGCTTCACAGAGAGAGAACTTACTTTCTAATCAGATAAACACTGGTAGTAGTCCACATCAGCATCGTAATGAGACATGGTTTATGTCAACCCTCCTGTACACACTCTCGCTGGCAGCTACACACACACACACACACACACACACACACACATACACACACACATACACTCCTACTCCCACTCTCTCTGGCAGCCAATGTTGTTTAAAGTTCTCTTTCCACCTCGGAATCTTATCTTCCTCTAAGGGCCACGTTTCTACTTGTGATGAGGTCCGTTGTTTCAAAACAAGAGGATAGAAAGAGTAAACAGAAGCAGTGACTTCATATATGAGTCTTTCTGTCCTAGGTCCTCCAAAGTTTGACCACTGAGAGCCTGTGAAGCAGCTTTTCATTTCTGAGGAATCCCTAGTAACATGATTCTCAGTAAGATCAGTATTGATTCACAGTCAGTTCAGTACAGTCAGTTCAATAGTGATTCATAGTCAGTTCAGTCATGATTCACAGTCAGTTCAGTAGTGATTCACAGTCAATTCAGTAGTGATTCACAGTCAGTTCATTAGTGATTCACAGTCAGTTCAGGAGTGATTCACAGTCAATTCAGTAGTGATTCAGAGTCAGTTCAGTAGTGGGGCTGACTGACCAGCATCCTGAATGACCAGCAGAGTCCCCAGCACCGCATACTGAGTCAATTGGTCAGAGGACGCAGAGGAGATTGGGTTAAAGGGTCTGCTACAGGTCGTCTCTCCCCTCGCTACTCCCCGTCTCTTGCTGAGTATTTGGACGGAGCAGGAAGGAAAACAATAGACGTATAAAAAAAAAGAGGCTGTGTGGCTATACAGACATCAGGGGATATCATTCTCTGTTTGTATCATTGCAATTTCCATTCAAGTAATACATTATTTCCATGGAAGGGATTCCGTTACATATAAACAGATGACGGGTGGAATGATTCACATGGCTGAATATAGCACTGGTCTTTAGAGTAGGAGGCCTGTCTTTCTTTCAAATCTCTCTCTCTCTCTCTCTCTCTCTCTCTCTCTCTCTCTCTCTCTCTCTCTCTCTCTCTCTCTCTCTCTCTTTCAAATCTCTCTCTCTCTTTCAAATCTCTCTCTCTCTTTCTCTTTCAAATCTCTCTCTCTCTCTCTCTCTCTCTCTCTCTCTCTTTCAAATCTCTCTCTTCTCTCTCTCTCTCTCTCTCTCTCTCTCTCTCTCTCTCTCTCTATAGGGTTTTGTCATTGTAGTAGTGTAAAGTTATTTAGAGTCTGTATGGAGACAGGGGCCAGCTGTGAGGGGGCGCTCTCCTCTTCTCCTCAGACTGAGAACCTGATCCTATATCAATACAGGAGCATGATAGAGATCAGTCACATTAGTACCCAGACATGACAACATAGTGGAGGCCTAGCTGAGTCCCTGTCCATCTTCTGAAAACGTCTGAAAACCAAACGTCTTGACTAAATCCCAATTCTCACCGACTACCGAGCCCTAAGATAAAGGCCGAGGCTTATTTTCACAAGGCAGCAGGCCTGCACGCAGACACACACACACACACACACACACACACACACACATACACACACACACACACACACACACACACACACACACACACACACACACACACACACACACACACACACACACACACACACACACACACACAC